>NC_092099.1:25640623-25768123 GCF_045679555.1 Salvelinus alpinus | reverse complement strand
GGTCTCCAAGGTCAGATGTGTAGCACGACAGTGGTGCTAGAGCTTAGAGGTAGTACAGTTGTAGTAGTAGAAGTTGTTCACAATCAGGAAAGCTGGTCTGACTGCTCATTTAACTTCAACAAGTCAGCATAACATAATTAACTTTGTTTCCTGTTATACGGGCATAGTGGGAATGAATGCAAACGTATCATCATCAGCATAGTGTCTTGCTTCTTCTCCTCTTTCCTATTAGCCACAAGGGGAATGTTATTTACCTTATAGCCTATAAGCACGGCACAATAATGGACATTCCTCATGATTACTGTTCAACCAATGGGCTCACTCTTGAAATGATCACCTTCCTCTCTCTCAACCAATGGGTGTAAATCTTGGGATGTATTTATATGTTCTCTCACTTGCTGTTTTTCAGCAGCAGTTATCGAACGACGGTTCCCTGCCTTCCGTGTTGTTTAAGTCATGTCAAACGAAATCTCCCAAATCAATCTACACCCCACTCCCAGCAGGCGATCCAGGTGATTCCTCCACAACTAGGTTTCCCTGAGTAGAAGTAGAGAATTTGCCATTAGGCAAGTGGGCCATTTTCCAACGCTCAACTTCTGGGAATCCTGGCTGAGAAGGGAATTCACAGTGGTTCCAGGCATTTCCAGCATGAGCTCCTCACAACTGGCTACGAATGTACTCGGCTCATCTCTGCACTCCCAGACAACAGTATTCCTTTCTCAAGAGAAGAGGACGTTTTTCCCCAGAGGGAAGAAATGGCTCAAGAAATCGGCTTCACCAGCGAAGGGGAAATTCCAAGACGCGGGGCTATGGGCGTCTCCGACCAGGCTGGTCCTTCCGCCTCTCCCCATTCCACTCTTCAGCCACCTCCACCGCATCCATCCAACCAGGCCCTTCTCGCGCTGCCGCGACCAACGACCCGGAGCTGGCAGGAATCTATTGTGGTAGCGTTTAGCATTTACCGCAATATTTTGCCCCATGTTTACCACCAGGAGAAGAGAGCTTGATAAATTACACCTCTAAGATTTGCGGCTGTGGTTAGCCGTCATTCCACGTTGATATATAATATAATTCATGTCAGCCTTCAGATCTGTTCAGATTTTTCGTAAATGCTCCTTTTTATGGATAGTCTCTCGAGGCTATGAAAGGGGAACATTTAACCATATGGGCTTTCTTTACATCCGTGATTCATATTCACCATCATGAATTTAATGTAATCATGATTGATTATTAGCCTACTCAGAACTTCTTTAATAAAACTTCTATAAGAATACATGTTGTGCTTCCCGCACTCTCACCAGTAGTACTAACTTCCTGTTTTGCAATGCCTGAAGTAAATGCCAATAACAATTAATGGTGCGCAATCTAGTGTCAAGGGGGGCAAAATCAACAACATTACAATACATTTTTTACTATAGCTGTTTGCTAAACAACATGTTGTCTTGCGTCATAAACTTTCTTTCGCAGGGAGCGCATGAGTTATTTCCAATATAGCTGTCCTCTGCATGGACAAGGGTGCATATATGCTGCTGGTAGTGGCTCCCAAGTATAATTCATGATAAGCCTATTTATTTGACAATATTCATCTTAACTCATGGTCACTTCATTCTTAAGTTCAGCACACAATGCATAGGCATAGTCATTTTAATATAACCTCCATTGTAGCGGCTATCGTGCCTGCACAAATCAATACAATCAAATGTTATTTCCGTATGTATAGGATAGATGTGGTGTAAGCTTCACAGTTAAATGAAATGCTTATTGTGGCAATCGTATTCACTCATCGGGCTATGGCAATTTGTATCATGTCATGTTGATCTAGCAGGAATCTATCGCATGTCTAGGCTTTATGTTTCAGGTGTGTAGTCCACGGGCCTACTGTAGCCCACGGGCCTACTCTTTCCCCCTAATGTGTGGTGCTGTTTCCTCTCCCCTCGCTTTCGCTCTCTTCTCTCTATTAGAGCTCTGCTACCCTACCCAAGCCTGATGGGCCCAGACACTATACACCTGGTTCGGGGCCGGGTAGAGCCTGGTTTTTTTAATCAATAACTAGGGTATGAGCAGGGCTCGGGTATCACTGAATTGATCACTGACATTTTGAAGCTGAGCCATTTTCTCGTGCTCTGCTGTGCAGTAAAGTGATGATTAAGATCATAACATGGTGTCAAAAGTGCTTCAACCTCGTCAGATATAATACAGGAGAGATTATTTCACAGAAAATAATGTTCCTTGAGTTTTGTCAGAGTGACAAAAAGTAGCTAACAGCTAACTGCTCTCTCATGTCTCGTCACTGAGCAGAACAGCCCCAGCGGAGACATTGTTATGGATACACACGGACTCAGAGCCAACATGAGCAGAGCGCATGCAAATGCGAGCTGTGCGCAGGGAGCGAGTGACAGACAGAGAGGAGCAGCTAATGGATTTACTAACAGAGAAGTTATTTTGGTTTTCGGGCAGAGCAATTGCAGGCATGGTAGGGCTAGGGCTTAAAATTCATGCCCGTACAGGGCTCTACTCTCTATGAATTCTATTAGAATGTTGGAAAGCCATATAACACAGGCGCGTCTTTCATGGTCGTGCCCCGCCGTGAAAACTCCCATCCACTGTTCTACACAGGCCGTTTGCTGTCGTACTGTTCACAGCTAAACCCAGCTAAAAAAGAAACATCCTCTCAACTGTCAACTGCGTTTATTGTCAGCAAACTTAACATGTGTAAATATTTGTATGAACATAACAAGATTCAACAACTGAGACATAAACTAAACAAGTTCCATGTGACTAACAGAATGGGTTTCAGGCAGAATAATGTGTCCCTGAACAAAGGGCCGGCCAAAATCAAAAGTAACAGTCAGTACCTAGTGTGGTCACCAGCTGCATTAAGTACTGCTGTCACGCTCGTCGAAAGGAATGGACCAAGGCGCAGCGTGCGTAGAGTTCCACATAATTTTAATAAATTGAAATTCACCAAACAAAACAAACAAGCACAAACGAAACGTGACGTTCTGGGCTGCTCACTGGCAGCTACACAAACACAAGATCCCACAAAGGGGAAATCGCTGCCTAAATATGATCCCCAATCAGAGACAACGATAAACAGCTGCCTCTGATTGGGAACCATAACAGGCCAACATAGACATATAAATACCTAGATGACCCACCCTAGTCACACCCCGACCTAACCAACATAGAGAAAAAAAAGTTCTCTATGGTCAGGTTGTGACAACTGCGTGCATCTCCTCCTCATGGACTGCACCAGATTTGCCAGTTCTTGCTGTGAGATGTTACCCCACTCTTCCACCAAGGTACCTGCAAGTTCCCGGACATTTCTGGGGGGAATGGCCCTAGCCCTCACCCTCCGATCCAACAGGTCCCAGACATGCTCAATGGGATTGAGATCCGGGCTCGTCGCTGGCCATGGCAGAACACTGACATTCCTGTCTTACATAAAATCACGCACAGAACGAGCAGTATGGCTGGTGGCATTTTCATGCTGGAGGGTCAGGTCAGGATGAGCCTACAGGAAGGGTACCACATGAGGGAGGAGAATGTCTTCCCTGTAATGCACAGAGTTGAGATTGCCTGCAATGATAACAAGCTCAGTCCGATGATGCTGTGACACACCGCCCCAGACCATGACTGACCCTCCACCTCCAAATCGATCCCGCTCCAGAGTACAGGCCTCGGTGTAACGCTCATTCCTTCGACGATAAACACGAATCCGACCATCACCCCTGGTGAGACAAAACCGCGACTCGTCAGTGAAGAGCACTTTTTGCCAGTCCTGTCTGGTCCAGCAACGGTGGGTTTGTGCCCATAGGCAACATTGTTGCCGGTGATGTCTGGTGAGGACCTGCCTTACAACAGGCCTACAAGCCCTGAGTCCAGCCTCTCTCAGCCTATTGCGGACAGTCTGTTACACGTGGTCTGCCACTGCGAGGACGATCAGCTGTTCGTCCTGTCTTTCTGTAGCGCGGTCTTAGGCGTCTCACAGTACGGACATTGCAAGTTATTGCCCTGGCCACATCTGCAGTCCTCATGCCTACTTGCAGCATGCCTAAGGCATGTTCACGCAGATGAGCAGGGACCCTGGTCATCTTTCTTTTGGTGTTTTTCAGAGTCAGTAGAAAGGCTTCTTTAGTGTCCTAAGTTTTCATAACTGTGACCGTAATTGCCTACCGTCTGTAAGCTGTTAGTGTCTTAACGACCGTTCCACAGGGGCATGTTCATTAATTGTTTATGGTTCATTTAACAAGCATGGGAAACAGTGTTTAAACAGTGTTTATTTGGATTTTTACAAATTATCTTTCAAAGACAGGGTCCTGAAAAAGGGACGTTTATTTTTTTGCTGAGTTTATATGGTTGCATAGGAGGGGACTCAAATTAAGATGCTCCCAAGAGCAGCTTGTCGAACGGCCACGCCGACACTCCCTCGCCAGCGTTCATGGATTGGTTTTGTATAATAATCAGAGACAACATGTTTCCTAAAGTCCGTAAGCGTAGTCATTCATACTTGACAGTAAGTTTCAGAGATTTTACAGTTCATATAAGGAAATCAGTCAATTTAAATGAATAAATTAGGCCCTAATCTATGGATTTCACATGACTGGGAATACAGTGTCATGCTCCGTGACACCGTCGACAGCCCCAGTAGCCGGATCTTTCACCGGCGTGCCAGGATAAATCGGGAGGTGACTGGGTGCAGCAAGGTAAGCATTCTGTTGCTCACCAGTGTAATTCAAATCTAGGATTAAGGAAGGAAGGAAGGATGTATTGAAACAGGCCCACATGTGTTACTGTTTTCTTTCAGCAGTTTTCTCTCTCCTTCTCCCTCTCTCTATAGGATGACGTCTTCTCTCAGAGGCATCCGGTCCCTTTGCCGTCTGAAATGTATGGCTCTACTGACTCAATCTTAATCCATTGAGGGACATGCTCACAGGCACTACATCGACACCTGTCAGTCCATCTGTACATTTGTACATCATTTCATGAAGTCAAACAGATTGACTCTTCAGATGTCCCCAAAGGATGCTCATAAATATGATGGAATGACTTGACAATCAGAATGGCTAAAAAGAGAGACGGAAGGATGGATGGATGAATGGGCGGATGTGCGCGCGGTACAGACAGATGGACGAATGGAGGAAAAGATAGGAAGATGGCTTGACAGAAAGGTGTGTATGTCTTGAGATCCTGACATCAGAAACCCTGTCCTCATTTGGGTCTTATCTCAGAAGATGAATTGAGCCACAGTCTGTGTAAAATAATGAGTTAGTCTCTTAGTGACATTGTTCATATGATGGATCTGTACATTAATGTCAATGAAACCTGACTCTTGTCATTAATGTCAAATGACTCTCGTCATATTTTCATGCATTCTTGAATTCATGAGCACTCAAGCATTTGGCAAACCCAAAGCTCCACTGGTCTGACACTACAAGAGCAAAGTCAAACAACATTTTGACCCAACATGCATAAACCGATTGTCATTTAAAAAAAAACTAGAGTCTAAGCCCGAGGGTGGGGGTGGGGGGGACCACTTTTGGCTTTATTGCTATTAACCCATAGACACGCATTTTATAACAGATTCATACATGGGAAAATCGATAGTCATATTAGTGTGTAAACTGTTTGGACGCTACAGACAGAAGTTGGCAGATTGGCTGTACCGACTTCAGACGAGTCCCGTGACGCTTGTGGGGGTCGTAGAGCAAAACTTTTTCATGAGAATACGGATTTTCGGGATGTCTCCTGGTCTGACAAACATCGCTGTAGCTCTGCCACCTTCCACGGCAGATGTCTTTAGCTTAAACAGATAGATTTTTATGGAGATGTTTTTATAATGCTAATTAGATTTCAGCTGGAGCGTGGACATCGACTCTAGGGGGTTTGCACATTTGTGTCTAGTGTACAAAATGGTTTATGTCAGTATATATTAACAGTAAGACAGACGGTGTATAAGAATAGTGACATCATTCTTCGTGCCCAGAAAGACAAAAGCTTGATTCAGGCTCCACATGAGCAGTTTAGCACGTGGTGATGTCCATCGTTGACAAAGTACACTATGGGTGTATCTCAATAGTCTAAAGTGGCTTCCTCTACTCTCCTCATATACATATACCTGCTGTGCTATAGGTAACAGTAGCATCCCCAATTGTTAAAACTATATCTAGGAGAAACAACTCTACCTAACCTCTGTGGTGACCTTTGGTCAGATGATAATGGGTACATCTCAGTTGTCTGAAGTGGTTCTCTCTTCTATGCTTTTCGTCACATTGCACTAACTGAAAGAGAGCGCCACTTAGTAAGGGGTGGACCCATAGTTTCCGGTGAAAGGTGTGTGGAACAACTGCCCTAGGTCCCTGGTTACAGGAAGATGACTCAGTACCCTACAGGAGTAAATAACCCAGGTTTATTGCCAACCTTAAGACACACCAGCATTACAGGAGAATAGGAGATAGTGATGATATACAGTACCAGTCAAACGTTTGGACACACCTACTCATTCCAGGGTTTTTGTTCAATAATAGTGAAGACATCAAAACTATGAAATAACACATATCGAATCATGTAGTAACCAAAAAAGTGTTAACCTTTTCGTACGTGAGTCCTTACAAATAATAACTTTGGATATGTGTGCCTTCCTATCAAAGTAAGTGCCTTATTTTCTGTATATCATGTTGTCGTTTCTACTGTAGCATGAAGTATGTATGTACAGTTGAAGTCGGAAGTTTACATATACTTAGGTTGGAGTCATTAAAACTCGTTTTTCAACCACTCACCAAATTTCTTGTTAACAAACTATAGTTTTGGCAAGTCGGTTAGAACATCTTCTTTGTGCATGACACAAGTAATTCTTCCAACAATTGTTTACAGACAGATTATTTCACTTATAATTCACTGTATCACAATTCCAGTGGGTCAGTGGGTCAAAAGTTAACATACACCAAGTTGACTGTGTCTTTAAACAGCTTGGAAAATTCCAGAAAATTATGTTATGGATTTAAAAGCTTCTGATAGGCTAAGTGACATAATTTGAGTCAACTGGAGGTGTACCTGTGGATGTATTTCAAGGCCTACTGTCACAACTCCTACCGAAGGTGGCTCCCCTTCCTGTTCGGGTGGCGCTCGGCGGTCGTCGTTACCGGCCTACTAGCTGCCACTGATCCCTTTTCCCCTTTCTGTTTATTGGTTTCACCTGTTTGTGTTTTAGGCTGGTTAGTCGGGCTTTATTTACCAGCAGGCCCGCCTGCTGGTTGTGCGGGATTGTTTGGTGTACGTGTGTACACGTCTGTGAGTTACGGGTTTCCCATTTTTATGGGTTTTGCTGGACTGTTTAAGTCCCCCGTGTTTGGGGCATTTGTTTTGGGGTGCGCCCTGTGTTTCGTGGGGTTGGCTTATGTTCACCGTTTTTTGTGCATTAAAAGGTATAGCACTACCCTGAACTCTCTGCTTCCTGCGCCTGACTTCTCACCCACTACACCCCGGACGTTACACCTACCTTCAAACTCAGTGCCCCTTTGCTTGACATCATGGGGAAATCAAAAGAAATCAGCCAAGACCAAAATTGTAGACCTCCACAAGTCTGGTTCATCATTGGGAGCAATTTCCAAATGCCTGTAAGTATAAACACCATTGGACCACGCAGCCGTCATACCACTCAGGAAGGAGATGCATTCTGTCTCCTAGAGATGAATGTACTTTGGTGCAAAAAGAGCAAATCAATCCCAGAACAACAGCAAAGGACCTTGTGAAGATGCTGGAGGAAACAGATACAAAAGTATCTATATCCACAGTAAAACGAGTCCTATATTAACATAACCTGAAAGGCCGCTCAGCAAGGAAGAAGCAGCTGCTCCAAAACTGCCATAAAAAAGCCAGACTACGATTTGCAACTGCACATGGAGAAATGTCCTCTGGTCTGATGAAACAAAAATAGAACTGTTTGGCCATAATGACCGATCGTTATGTTTGGAGGAAAAAGGGGGAGGGATTGCAAGCCGAAGAACACCATCCCAACCGTGAAGAACGGGGGTGGCAGCATCATGTTGTGGGGGTGCTTTGCTGCAGGAGGGACTGGTGCACTTCACAAAATAGATGGCATCATGAGAGTGGAAAATTATGTGGATATATTGAAGCAACATCTCAAGACATCAGTCAGGAAGTTAAAGCTTGGTCGCAAATGGGTCTTCCAAATAGACAATGACCCCAAGCATACTTCCAAAGTTGTGGCTTAAGGACAACAAAGTCAAGGTATTGGAGTGGCCATCACAAAGCCCTGACCTCAATCCTATAGAACATTTGTGGGCAGAACTGAAAAGCGTGAGCGAGCAAGGACTCAGTTACACCAGATCTGTCAGGAGGAATGGGCCAAAATTCACCCAACTTATTGTGGGAAGCTTGTGGAAGGCTACCCAAAATGTTTGACCCAAGTTAAACAATTTAAAGGCAATGCTACCAAATACTAATTGAGTGTATGTAAACTTCTGACCCACTGTGAATGTGATGAAAGAAATAAAAGCTGAAATAAATCATTCTCTTTACTATTATTCTGACATTTCACATTCTTAAAATAAAGTGGTGATCCTAATTGACCTAAGACAGGGAATTTTACAAGGATTACATGTCAGGAGTTTTGAAAAACTGAGTTTAAATGTATTTGGATAAGGTGCATGTAAACTTCCGCCTTCAACTGTATGTATGTATGTATGTATGTATGTATGTATGTATGTATGTATGTATGTATGTATGTATGGAGCATAATGTATTTACAGTTTTATTCACGTTTTCAAGTACTGTGATAGATGTGTGCAGATGTGGTATCTATGAGAGAAGACAAAGGATGTATACATTACACGGTGGTATAGTTATAAGGAATGTAACAAAAGTAATAGCAACAGTACTACCGGGATAATAGCATGGAATGATATACCAATAGCATTGACAATAGTAGTAGTAGTGCTTCAATAACAGAATGATAGCTAATAGGAATAGCAGTGTAATAACAGAGGCTATACATGTGATATAACGTTTAGTGCTAATAGGCTTGAGAGCAATAGCAATGTCATTTTTTATTTTATTTAACCTTTTATTTAACTAGGCAAGTCAGTTAAAAACTAATTCTTATTTACAATGACGGCCTACCCCGGCTCTAACCCGTATGAAGCTGGGCCAATTGTGCGCCGCCCTATGGGACTCCCGATCACGGCCGGTTGTGATACAGCCCGGAATGGAACCAGGGTTTGTAGTGATGCCTCTAGCACTGCAATGCAGTGCTTTAGACCGCTGCGCCACTCGGAGTAATACCATAGTAATAGACTATCAGTATTGTGACACAGGCTAATATGATGCAATGCCAATAGGAACTAATAGCAGCAAGCTATAGCATAGTAATGGCAATAGTGGGAGCAACAATGCTAAACTGGTTTTAAATAGTATCGCACTGTACAATAGCTGGGAGGCTAAACAATAGCGGCTAAGTATTAGCAACAGGCTAAAGGCTATTAGCGTACATTAGCGACTAGACTAACATACTACAGGCCAGTAATGCGCAATTTAGATTTTGGCCACTAGATGGAAGCAGTGTGTGTGCAAAGTTTGCATCCAAGATGGCGTAGCAGTTCAGACGTCTTTGTCTTTGTCTTGTTGTGTCCCGTGTATATATCTTTTTTTTCTTCGTATATATTTCGTATATACAGTGGGGAGAACAAGTATTTGATACACTGCCGATTTTGCAGGTTTTCCTACTTACAAAGCATGTAGAGGTCTGTAATTTTTATCATAGGTACACTTCAACTATGAGAGACGGAATCTAAAACAAAAATCCAGAAAATCACATTGTATGATTTTTAAGTAATTAATTTGCATTTTATTGCATGACATAAGTATTTGATACATCAGAAAAGCAGAACTTAATATTTGGTACAGAAACCTTTGTTTGCAATTACAGAGATCATACGTTTCCTGTAGTTCTTGACTAGGTTTGCACACACTGCAGCAGGGATTTTGGCCCACTCCTCCCTACAGATCTTCTCCAGATCCTTCAGGTTTCGGGGCTGTCGCTGGGCAATACGGACTTTCAGCTCCCTCCAAAGATTTTCTATTGGGTTCAGGTCTGGAGACTGGCTAGGCCACTCCAGGACCTTGAGATGCTTCTTACGGAGCCACTCCTTGGTTGCCATGGCTGTGTGCTTCGTGTCGTTGTCATGCTGGAAGACCCAGCCACGACCCATCTTCAATGCTCTTACTGAGGGAAGGAGGTTGTTGGCCAAGATCTCGCGATACATGGCCCCATCCATCCTCCCCTCAATACGGTGCAGTCGTCCTGTCCCCTTTGCAGAAAAGCATCCCCAAAGAATGATGTTTCCACCTCCATGCTTCATGGTTGGGATGGTGTTCTTGGGGTTGTACTCATACTTCTTCTTCCTCCAAACACGGCGAGTGGAGTTAGACCAAAAAGCTCAATTTTTGTCTCATCAGACCACATGACCTTCTCCCATTCCTCCTCTGGATCATCCAGATGGTCATTGGCAAACTTCAGACAGGCCTGGACATGCACTGGCTTAAGCAGGGGGACCTTGCGTGCGCTGCAGGATTTTAATCCATGACGGCGTAGTGTGTTACTAATGGTTTTCTTTGAGACTGTGGTCCCAGCTCTCTTCAGGTCATTGACCAGGTCCTGCCGTGTAGTTCTGGGCTGATGCCTCACCTTCCTCATGATCATTGATGCCCCACGAGGTGAAATCTTGCATGGAGCCCCAGACCGAGGGTGATTGACCGTCATCTTGAACTTCTTCCATTTTCTAATAATTGCGCCAACAGTTGTTTCCTTCTCACCAAGCTGCTTGCCTATTGTCCTGTAGCCCATCCCAGCCTTGTGCAGGTCTACAATTTTATCCCTGATGTCCTTACACAGCTCTCTGGTCTTGGCCATTGTGGAGAGGTTGGAATCTGTTTGATTGAGTGTGTGGACAGGTGTCTTTTATACAGGTAACGAGTTCAAACAGGTGCAGTTAATACAGGTAATGAGTGGAGAACAGGAGGGCTTCTTAAAGAAAAACTAACAGGTCTGTGAGAGCCGGAATTCTTACTGGTTGGTAGGTGATCAAATACTTATGTCATGCAATAAAATGCAAATTAATTATTTAAAAATCATACAATGTGATTTTCTGGATTTTTGTTTTAGATTCCGTCTCTCACAGTTGAAGTGTACCTATGATAAAAATTACAGACCTCTACATGCTTTGTAAGTAGGAAAACCTGCAAAATCGGCAGTGTATCAAATACTTGTTCTCCCCACTGTATTTTTTATATTTTTAACCTCAATTTCAACATACTCTCCTGCAACCCGCCTCACCCAATGTGGTATGGATCTGCTATTTTCTATACTTTAGAACCAGAACATCCAACAGAAGCTAGCCAGCTAACTAGCTACTAGCTATGCCAATCTGCACAGCGCGATTCAACCCAGAGAATACCAGACTGCTTTTTCTCCACCAAATCTCCACATCTCCGGATTCCTACTGCAAGCTCTGAACCTTTTCACCTGGATCATCGCAGCTAGCTAGCTGCTATCCGAGTGGCTACTCCTGGCTAACGTCTCTGTCCCGAAGCAAGCACCAGTTAGCCTGGAATTAGCTTCATGCTAGGCCCATCTCTCGACTAGCTGAAGAGGTCCATCAGCCACTTTTTGGGCTACAATACCTATTTTGCCAATTGGCCTGGACCCCTTTTACTGCCGACACGGAGCCCCGCCGATACATCACCACTGGTCTACCGACGTAATCCGCCCGAGGGGGTTTCAACAGGCTCCTCTGTCGCGACGTCCCCTGAAGGCCCATCTGCTAGCCTGCTAGCGCGGGCTCGCTAGCTGTCTAGAGCATATTGGACTGTTAGCTGAAGAGGTCCATCAGCCAATTTCTTGGGCTACAATACCTATTTTGCCAATTGGCCTGGACCCTTTTACTGCATACACGGAGCCCTGCTGATCCATCACCACTGGTCTGCCGATGTAACCATCCGAGGGGGCTACAACAGACTCTCCTGTCGCGACGTCCCCCTAAGGCCCTTCTGCTAGCCTGCTAGCCCCGGTCCGCTAGCTGTCTGAATCGCTGTGTCTCCAGCTCGCCTAGCTACTCACTGGTCCCTATGATCACTTGGCTATGCATGCCTCTCCCTAATGTCAATATGCCTTGTCCATTGCTGTTTTGTTAGTGATTATTGTCTTATTTCACTGTAGAGCCTCCACCCTGCTCAATATGCGTTAGCTAGCCTTTTTGTTCCACCTCCCTCACATGCGGTGACCTCACCTGGTTTAAATGGTGTCTCTAGAGACAAAACCTCTCTCATTGTCACTCACTGTCTAGGTTTACCTCCATTGTATTCACATCCTACCATACCCTTGTCTGTACATTATGCCTTGAAGCTATTCTTCCGCGCACAGAAACCTGCTCCTTTTACTCACTGTTCCAAATGCACTAGATGACCAGTTCTTATAGCCTTTAGCCGTACCCTTATCCTACTCCTCCTCTGTTCCTCTGGTGATGTAGAGGTTAATCCAGGCCCTGCATCGCCTAGCTCCACTCCCATTCCCCAGGCGCTCTCATTTGTTTACTTATGTAACCGTAAAAACCTTGGTTTCATGCATGTTAACATTAGAAGCCTCCTCCCTAAGTTTTTTTGTTGTTGACTGCTTTAGCACACTCTGCCAACCTGGATGTCTTAGCCGTGTCTGAATCCTGGCTTAGGAAGGCCACCAAAAATCCTGAAATTTCCATCCCTAACTATAACATTTTCCGACAAAATGGAACTGCCAAAGTTGTAATCTACTGCAGAGATAGCCTGCAGAGTTCTCTCATACTATCCAGGTCTGTGCCCAAACAAGTTGAGCTTCTACTTCTAAAAATCCACCTTTCCAGAAACAAGTCTCTCACAGTTGTCGCTTGTTATAGACCCCTTTCAGCCGGCAGCTATGCCCTGGACACCATATGTGAATTGATTGCCCCCCATCTATCTTCAGAGCTCGTACTGTTAGGTGACCTAAACTGGAACTTGCTGAACACCCCGACCGTCCTACAATCTAAACTAGATGCCCTCAATCTCACACAAATTATCAATGAACCTACCAGGTACAACCCTAAATCCATAAACACGGGCAGGCTCATAGATATCATCCTGACCAACCTGCCCTCTAAATACACCTCTGCTGTCTTCAACCAGGATCACAGCAATCACTTCCTCATTGCCTGCGTCCGTAATGGGTCTGAAGTCAAACGACCACCCCTCATCACTGTCAAGCGCTCCCTAAAACACTTCAGCGAGCAGGCCTTTCTAATCGACCTGGCCCGGGTATCCTGGAAAGATATTGACCTCATTCCGTCAGTAGAGGATGCCTGGTTACTCTTTAAAAGTGCTTTCCTCAACATCTTAAATAAGTATGCCCAATTCAAAAAATGTAGAACCAGGAACAGATATAGCCCTTGGTTCACTCCAGACCTGACTGCCCTTGACCAGCACAAAAACATCCTGTGGCGTACTGCATTAGCATCGAATAGCCCCCGCGAGATGCAACTTTTCAGGGAAGTTAGGAATCAATGTACACAGGCAGTTTGGAAACCGACCATTTCGAATCCCACCGTACCTTCTCCACTATGCAATCTGGTTTCCTAGCTGGTCATGGGTGCACCTCAGCCACTCTCAAGGTCCTAAATGATATCATAACCGCCATCGATAAAAGACAATACTGTGCAGCCGTCTTCATCGACCTGGCCAAGGCTTTCGACTCTGTCAATCAACGTATTCTTATCGGCAGACTCAACAGCCTTGGTTTCTCAAATGACTGCCTCGCCTGGTTCACCAACTACTTCTCAGACAGAGTTCAGTGTGTCAAATCGGAGAGCCTGTTGTCCGGACCTCTGGCAGTCTCTATGGGGGTGCCACAGGGTTCAATTCTCGGGCCAACTCTTTTCTCTGTATACATCCATGATGTCGCTCTTGCTGCTGGTGATTCTCTGATCCACCTCTATGCAGACGACACCATTCTGTATACTTCTGGCCCTTCTTTGGACACTGTTAACTAACCTCCAGACGAGCTTCAATAACATACAACTCTGCTTCCGTGGCCTCCAACTGCTTTTAAATGCAAGTAAAACTAAATGCATGCTCTTCAACCGATCGCTGCCCGCACCTGCCCGCTCGTCCAGCATCCCTACTCTGGATGGTTCTGACTTAGAATATGTGGACAACTACAAATGCCTAGGTGTCTGGTTAGACTGTAAACTCTCCTTCCAGACTCATATTAAGCATCTCCAATCCAAAATTAAATCTATAATCGGCTTCCTATTTTGCAACAAAGACTCCTTCACTCATGCTGCCAAACATACCCTCGTAAAACTGACTATCCTATCGATCTTTGACTTCGGCGATGTCATTTACAAAATAGCCTCCAACACTCTACTCAGCAAATTGGATGCAGTCTATCACAGTGCCATCCATTTTGTCACCAAAGCCCGATATACTACGCACCTCTGCTACCTGTATGCTGTCGTTGGCTAGCCCTCACTTCATATTTTTCGCCAAACCCACTGGCTCCAGGTCATCTATAAGTCCTTGCTAGGTAAAGCCCCGCCTTATCTCAGCTCACTGGTCACCATAGCAGCACCCACCCATAGCACGCACTCCAGCAGGTATAGTTCACTGGTCACCCCCAATGTCAATTCCTAATTTGGCTGCCTTTCCTTCCAGTTCTCTACTGCCAATGACTGGAACAAATTACAAAAATCACTGAAGCTGGAGGGTCATATCTCCCTCACTAATTTTAAGCATCAGCTGTCAGAGCAGCTCACATATCATTGCAGCAGTACATAGCCCATCTGTAAATAGCCCATCCAACTTCTTCATCCCCATATTGTTATTTCTTTTTTTTGTTCCTTTGCACCCCATTATCTCTACTATCTTCCCTCATTTGCACACACTGTATATAGATTTTTTTCTATTGTGCTATTGACTGTACGTTTGTTTATTCCATGTGTAACTCTGTGTTGTTGTTTGTGTAGCACTGCTTTGCTTTATCTTGGCCAGGTCGCAGTTGTAAATGAGAACTTGTTCTCAACTGGCCTACCTGGTGAAATAAAAAATATATTTAAAAAAAGTTTCAGATTGATCTAGTGAAGCATTGCATTACTGCACAGTAAGTCTGCCCAAATGTGCCGAATTGGTCAATTGATACATTGTCAAGTACAAAACTATAGAGAACATACAAAAATGATATGGTAATTCAAAAAAATATATATTGTTTGCACACTCCCAGGAATGTCATACATGATGGATCATTAGCTTGTACTGTCACGACTTCCGCCGAAGTCGGCTCCTCTCCTTGTTCGGGCGGCGTTCGGCGGTCGACGTCACCGGCTTTCTAGCCATCGCCGCTCCATTTTTCATGTATCCATTTGTTTTGTCTTGTTCCCTGCACACCTGGTTTTCATTACCCAATCAATCTACATGTATTTATTCCTCTGTTCCCCATCATGTCTTTGTGTAAGATTGTTTGTGTTACGTGTGTATTGTTGACGAGCCAGACTGGCTTGTTTTTTCCGTGTTATTTTTCACAAAGATGTTTATTGTTAAACATAATTCTTGTGACTGTTTTGCGCGTTTTGCACTTTTGCCAAAATAAAGTGTGCACCTGTTCACAAATCTCTGCTCTCCTGCACCTGACTTCGCTACCAGTACGCACACATCTGACATGTACACTAACTTTCACACATCTAGATGGCCGGGCGGGGTGGATGTGGAGCCAGAGACAGCAGGGATTCAAACTGTAGAACCCAGTTCCTACATTTGAATATAAAAATGTATTTTATCAAACAAAACTATGCTACATCTTATCTCTGCGACCCTCATGATGACAAATAGGAGCAAGATTACTGAATTACTGATCAGTTTTTTGTTGTTGTTGTTGTGCACTCTCCTAAAGGGCAGTAAAGTACAACCTGAAGGGGTAAGCTGACTGGGTAGTTAGTAAGAGGCAAGCATCAGTAGGGTTTGGGCATGGAGGGTCATAGAGGCAGGACTGGGGAACAGGGAACAATCCTGATGGGTTAGGACATTGGTCACCAACTGGTCGATCGCGATCGACTTGTTGATCTTCAAGGCATTCTTAGTCGATCACCAAACATTTCTGTAGAAAAGACAATGATAAGGGCTTGCGCTCCTTTTTTAATTTATTTGTGTTGCGCTGTTGGCGGTAGGTGCACTTGTTTCAGAAGCCCTGAACACCGGGTATGCAAAGTGTTCCCATTTTTAACCATTTAAATTGTCTGAAAAGACAAACTCCGACCTACCTGTTGCTTAAGTGTTGTTGTTCATTAGTTTACTCCAATTATGGTAGGGGTGGTAAAGTTAGTGTAAAAAAATTAAGGTAAAATTGGGGCAAAATGGCTTAAGGACAACAAAGTCAAGGTATTGGAGTGGCCATCACAAAGCCCTGACCTCAATCCTATAGAAAATTTGTGGGCAGAACTGAAAAAACGTGTGCGAGCAAGGAGGCCTACAAACCTGACTCAGTTACACCAGATCTGTCAGGAGGAATGGGCCAAAATTCACCCAACTTATTGTGGGAAGTTTGTGGAAGGCTACCTGCAACGTTTGACCCAAGTTAAACAATTTAAAGGCAATGCTACCAAATACTAATTGAGTGTATGTAAACTTCTGACCCACTGTGAATGTGATGAAAGAAATAAAAACTGAAATAAATTATTCTCTACTATCATTCTGACATTTCACATTCTTCAAATAAAGTGGTGATCCTAACTGACCTAAGACAGGGATTTTTACTAGAATTAAATGTCAGGAATTGTGAAAAACTGAGTTTAAATGTGTTTGGCTAAGGTGTATGTAAACTTTCGACTTCAACTGTGTATGTATGTATATATATATACAGTGGGGAGAACAAGTATTTGATACACTGCCGATTTTGCAGGTTTTCCTACTTACAAAGCATGTAGACGTCTGTCATTTTTATCATAGGTACACTTCAACTGTGAGAGACGGAATCTAAAACAAAAATCCAGAAAATCACATTGTATGATTTTTAAGTAATTAATTTGCATTTTGTTGCATGACATAAGTATTTGATCACCTACCAACCAGTAAGAATTCCATCTCTCACAGACCTGTTAGTTTTTCTTTAAGAAGCCCCCCTGTTCTCCACTCATTACCTGTATTAACTGCACCTGTTTGAACTCGTTACCTGTATAAAAGACACCTGTCCACACACTCAATCAAACAGACTCCAACCTCTCCACAATGCCCAAGACCAGAGAGCTGTGTAAGGACATCAGGGATAAGATTGTAGACCTGCACAAGGCTGGGATGGGCTACAGGACAATAGGCAAGCAGCTTGGTGAGAAGGCAACAACTGTTGGCGCAATTATTAGAAAATGGAAGAAGTTCAAGATGACGGTCAATCACCCTCGGTCTGGGGCTCCATGCAAGATCTCACCTCGTGGGGCATCAATGATCATGAGGAAGGTGAGGGATCAGCCCAGAACTACACGGCAGGACCTGGTCAATGACCTGAAGAGAGCTGGGACCACAGTCTCAAAGAAAACCATTAGTAACACACTACGCCGTCATGGATTAAAATCCTGCAGCGCACGCAAGGTCCCCCTGCTCAAGCCAGCGCATGTCCAGGCCCGTCTGAAGTTTGCCAATGACCATCTGGATGATCCAGAGGAGGAATGGGAGAAGGTCATGTGGTCTGATGAGACAAAAATATAGCTTTTTGGTCTAAACTCCACTCACCGTGTTTGGAGGAAGAAGAAGGATGAGTACAACCCCAAGAACACCATCCCAACCGTGAAGCATGGAGGTGGAAACATCATTCTTTGGGGATGCTTTTCTGCAAAGGGGACAGGACGACTGCACCGTATTGAGGGGAGGATGGATGGGGCCATGTATCGCGAGATCTTGGCCAACAACCTCCTTCCCTCAGTAAGAGCATTGAAGATGGGTCGTGGCTGGGTCTTCCAGCATGACAACGACCCGAAACACACAGCCAGGGCAACTAAGGAGTGGCTCCGTAAGAAGCATCTCAAGGTCCTGGAGTGGCCTAGCCAGTCTCCAGACCTGAACCCAATAGAAAATCTTTGGAGGGAGCTGAAAGTCCGTATTGCCCAGCGACACCCCCGAAACCTGAAGGATCTGGAGAAGGTCTGTATGGAGGAGTGGGCCAAAATCCCTGCTGCAGTGTGTGCAAACCTGGTCAAGAACTACAGGAAACGTATGATCTCTGTAATTGCAAACAAAGGTTTCTGTACCAAATATTAAGTTCTGCTTTTCTGATGTATCAAATACTTATGTCATGCAATAAAATGCAAATTAATTACTTAAAAATCATACAATGTGATTTTCTGGATTTTTGTTTTAGATTCCGTCTCCCACAGTTGAAGTGTACCTATGATAAAAATTACAGACCTCTACATGCTTTGTAAGTAGGAAAACCTGCAAAATCAGCAGTGTATCAAATACTTGTTCTCCCCACTGTATTTACCCCAAAAATATATGGGGGGATTGGAAATGATGCAGGCAATTGAATTGATGGAACCTACAATCTATCTGCAATATTAAAGCTGATCTACCCCCTAAACAAATAAAATAATAATAACAAAACTCTGCCTATCGGGTGGTCCGGGAAATCTGTGGCTAAATTGAGTGTGCCTACTGCGCTGGCCAATCAGATAGTCACAGCACTGGCCTACCGGATAGCTCAAATCATCTTGCCAACAGTTTCCACAACCCCAGCCACAGCAAAGTTTGATACTAGTCTAAGTGAGATTCATAACTTTTAAACCCTTGACCAGAGACAGAGACTGTCAACGAATACAGCAAAGAGCTGCTGTTTTTATGAGTGAGTTCCTGTCTAAGTTTTTAATCAGCAATGCCAACACTGTTTTTATTCAACACTATTACAAAACATAAAACATGCTTCTCCCTACTTCCACTGGCGCTGCAATGAATGAGTAGCCAAGTGTATCAATAGCCCTGCGTTTTTATTATTATTAGCAGCTTATAGTGTCTTTTAATATCAAGGAATATTTCACTTTCTCTGGTCATGAATTTGTGCATGAGGCAGATGTGTTGCGACTCAAGTTTCACCATCAGGTGGAAGACAATGTCCCCTCTCTCTGGTCAATCTCACCGGAGGAAACAAAGGAGAGAGCAGGGACCATGAGAGGCGGACCCTCTGCTGCTCTCTCCCTCCCTCTGGTAAGACTAAAGTTGTCCGCATGTTTCCCAGACGAAACAGTTCAGAAGAGTTTGTGCATATATTATGACAACATTTTGTGACATTTTTGTTATTTTTGGGCTTCGGTAAGGTTTTTTCACTTGTTCAGGCACACAATTTTTTTTGTGTCAAGCTGAAGTCAGTAGCAGAAGTCTATGCCCCTTCATCAGTGATTGGTCAACAGTAGGGATTCTTCAGTAAAGTCTTTAAAAAAAAGTGTTGTCATTCAACGAGAGACGACTCATTTTCATGCACATTTTTTCATAGAAAAATACTGTTCCAAACATCTTATTTAGATGTACAATTGCGCGACTAAGATCTCTTCTGTAAAAACGTAAAAATTCATGACAGATTTCTTGAGTAATCTTAGATTCATTCTGACTATTTTGTGGAAATGTTTGGACAAACAGTGGACAAACGGTATTATTACCACTTTTTTCTCGTTTTTCAAGTGAGGGTCTTTTAAGGGAATATGCGAGCACACTCGTTCGGTTCTCCTAGCCAACTTCGGCTAGCTGCCAGTCGAACTGAAGCATGATGACACCTTAATGCCGTGTTCAAAACAACTGGGAACTCGGAAATCTCCAACTTCCAAATTCAGTGCGTTGAAGACAACTGGGAACTCAAAAAAAAACGAGATCCGACTGGGAAAAATTATTTTGAACAGGCATCCAACTCGGAATTGTCACGTTCGTTGGAGAAATGAGTGGACCAAAGCGCAGCGTGCGTAGAGTTCCACATATTTATTGAGGTGAAAATTCAAACAACAAATAAATAAACGTGCAGTTCGTAGCATACATAGCACTAAACAAAAACAATATCCCACAACGCAGGTGGGAAAAGGACCACACTAAGTATGATCCCCAATTAGAGGCAACGATCATCAGCTGCCTCCAATTGGGAACCATACTCACACCAACATAGAAATTAAAGACTAGAACACCCCCTAGTCACGCCCTGACCTAAAACACCAGAGAGAACCCCGAGGGCTCTATGGTCAGGGCGTGGCAGGAATTCCAAGTCGGAATGAGGATCTTTCTAGAGCTCCGACTTTCCGACCAGAAGCTCTAGTTTAGTAATATAATATGGTCTGAGAAGAACAACAATCTCAGGCCAGGCATATAGCCAATACAAACCGCATTTTTATTAGGTTCATGTTAAATGTTTAAGTCGTGTTTAAAAATAAATCTGAGCGGTAGATCTTGACTTGCTTTTTGACTGCGAAAGTGATCTTGACTCAGAAAAGGTTGGTGACCACTGGGTTAGGCAGACAGCAAAAACGGCTGGTAATTGAAGGTAATTAGAAGCTCTGCAGGAGCACAGGAAGCATTGAGGAACCTAGACAAAAGGCACAGGTAATGAAACTGGCACTCATAGCATTAAGCATCTTGGTAGTAACTTTTCAGAAATTATCTTTGACCAAATACAATGGTGATGGGCTACCAAATATTATCAACTACGAAGATATTTTAAAGAAAACAGACACTTTAAAAGGGGCAGCAGGGGGTGGCAGGTAGCCTAGTGGTTAGAGCATTGGACTTGTAACCGAAAGAGTTGCAAGATCAAATACCTGAGCTGACAAGGTCAAATCTGTCGTTCTGCCTCTGAACAAGGCAGTTAACCCACTGTTCCTAGGCCGTCATTGAAAATAAAAACTTGTTCTTAACTGACTTGCCTAGTTAAATAAAGAAAAAATTCAATAAAATAAAAAAAAGGAAGCATTACCAAAGCTCCTTCTTGTTTTTGGGCAGAGTGCAAATTCATTAATCAAATTGAAGGCATTCAAAATTTCAATTTGGAGCAGTCAGCCACACTGCAGCGTGGCCGTGACCTGCTGTTCGGCTCGTCAATTATCTGCAGCAGTGAGTTAAAAGTGAAAGTGTGACCTCACCCCAACCAACAATCACATGGGCCAAAGTCACCCTGGCCCTCAGCACTGACATCATGGATAATGATGTCATCCCAGGATTCTATAACTTCTCCCATTCTTTCTTATACTTTCAGGCTTAGTAAGAAAACACACCCGAACACACACATATACACCACACTGCCCTACCCCTATACATACTGAAATACTGTATTTGTGGCATTCAGAGGGCAAGACAAAATATTTAAGTTCCTTTGAACAGGGTATGGTAGTAGGTGCCAGGCGCACCGGTTTTAGTGTGTCAAGAACTGCAACACTGCTGGGTTTTTCACACTCAACAGTTTCCTGTGTGTATCAAGAATGGTCCACCACCCAAAGGACATCCAGCCAACTTGACACAGCTGTGGGAAGCATTGGAGTCTACATGGGCCATCATCCCTGTGGACGCTTTCGACACCTTGTGGAGTCCATGTCCCGATGCATTGAGGCTGTTCTGAGGGCAAAAGGGAGTGCAACTCAATATTAGGTGTTCCTAATGTTTAGTACACTCAGTGTATAATGCACATACTCAGAACAGCACATACATGCGCGCACACACACACACACACACACACACACACACACACACACACACACATACACACACACACACACACACACTTTCCAGGAACCTCCTCCCAGTGTGAATAGTTATATAAACAGGAGCAACAACAGGTGCAATAAGGATGTCATTTGGCCACAGAACAAATTAAACAAGCCTCCATTCTCAACTAAAAAGGTATAATAATAGGCTGCTAGCCTTTTAGCTTTCTGACAGAAGCCAGACCACAGTTTCTCGTATTCCGCCCTGCCAGGAAAAAGCTCTCTTTAAATCAGCCACTGAACCTAATCACATTGAGACTACTTTAAAATGGACAGAAATAGTACCCTTGGACCATTGTGTTAATTTCCTTTAGCTTATATACCGAACATTTTGGAGAGTTAAAAACCACAAGTAGAAAATAAACAGACCCTTTCCCCTCTTTCTCTCTCATTCTTTTATTTTCTCTCTTTCTTTCTGAGATGTCTGTACATTTCGAACAGAGCTGAATGTCAAATCAAAATCAAATAAATGTTTGTTTGTCACGTGCTGAATACAACAGGTATACAACCTTACCTTAATCAACAATGCATTTTTAAGAAAATATTTACGAAATAAACTAAAGTAAAAATTATTTTTTAAGTTACTCAATAAAATAACAATAATGAGGCTGTATACAGGGGGTATCGGTATGAGTCAATATGTGGGGGTACAGGTTAGTTGAGATCATTTGTAAATGTAGGTAGAGGTAAAGTGACTATGCATAGATAATACACAGCAAGTAGAGGCACTGTAAAAACATGGGGGGTGTCAATGCAAATAGTCCGGTGAATGTGCTTTATGAATGCCGCTCAACAGTATGTTCACACTGATTTGGCTGTCATGCTTGTTTTGGTTGAAAATGTTTGTGCCTTTTAAATTGGGTAGTGGACATTTTAGATATGATCGTACCCGTATACTTTAAATGGGGTTGGGGTCTTGCTATCTGCAATGAGAATACACACTCACTTCTCTCACTCACTGTCTCTTGCTCTCTTTCTCTATCACACACACAGACACACACACACACACACACACACGCAGACACATACACAGACAAACACACACACACATACACACACACACACACAAACACACACACACACACACACACACACACACACACACTCCAAACCCCATACATGGACTACATTTTTACATTTAACCTTTATTTAACTAGGCAAGTCAGTTAAGAACAAATTCTTATTTACAATGACGCCCTACCACGGCCAAACCAGGACTACCCTAAGGGTTCGATGCCCATTCCCTGAACTTAGTAAATACGTGGCTAATTTGAAGCATGTGGCGGCAAATTGGAAACGCAGCTTTTAAAACTGTGGACTTTTCTTTTTCTCAAGCTAATTCCTCCCTGGAGATCAGATCGGCTACACTGACCCAGAGCATGTCAATGCAGGGGGGGGTGGCGAGAGGCGCACACACACAGGTGGAAATTCTTGGGGTTCTTCCTCTTGGACAAAGGAGTGTTCCGTGTACCACAAAGACTACAGGACAACAGGTGCTGGTATATTTTTCCCTACCTCTGGTTTATAGCCTACGCCCATATGGGAGACCACCCCTCCCGCCATTCTTTTTTCCCCCTCCTCTCCTCTCCCTCCTCCATCCTTGGCACATGGATGAGGGTCCCGGTCCTCTTACAATCTGGAGGCCCTCGCTGCCTCCTCACACCCCATGGTGGAGCCTCCTCTCTGGGCTAAGTTTAGCAGTGTTCCTCCATGATGCTGGAGCAGGTGGAGGTGACGGGGATCTTGGCCCTTACTCAGGTGACAGACGGGTGAACGGCACTACCAGAGCCCCTGACCTCACACACTAATTATAGAGCACATGATGAGATCTGTCACAGTGTGCAACACCCCTTTATCACACACACACATCGAAGACACACATACACACACTCAAACACAGACCAGACACACACACACACACACACACACACACACAAACACACACACAAACACCTAGCCCATTGACACTGACTCACACAGGCACAAACATACACATATACACTCACACTGTGCGTGTCACCGTCACGATACACTAATTCCTGCCAGCTCCACTACCACCTCCCTAACACTGTGAATATTACAATGTGCGTCATCATGTGTCACACACCCAGCCGTAAACGGCAAAATCCATCCACAACATACACATCTATGGTACACATACTGCATATACTGTAGATGTATAATACCTTTATTTACCTCACCCCAGCCTGCTAAAAACATCTCAGAGTAGAAGTTGTCACAGATCTAGTATCAGCTTACCCTCTTCCATTCCTGACCGTAAGCATTGGGATAGAAACTCAAAGCGGACATTAGATCTGAATTCAACAATGCATTCTACTCCTTGCACTCCCCAATCACCCCCATCCCTCTCCTTTTGTCTCCACCATTTCTACATCAGCGCCAATCCCTCCCCAAACCCTCCCATCCATCTCTCCCTCGCTCCCCACCCCTCTCGCTCAATCTCCATTTCTCCACCTCACTCTCTCTCCTCACCCCTACTATTCCTAATTTCTGAATCTTGCTGATCCCCTTATTGCTGGCCCAGTACTGAGAATGACATCATCGGCTCCCGTCTGTGCCAACAGCTCAATAAAACTCAGGAGTATTTCAATGTGGGAGTGCACCAGCTGCATTGGGAGACCTGGTTGTATGTACTTCATGTATGCTGCACATGCAGGATGTTAATCATTCAAGTAATACAAATATTTAAAAAATACTTTTAAACATGATTTATTCTAACAAAAAGGTCTGTTGACCTGACCTGGTGGTGGAAATGGTTCTGTTCATGATTGTGTGGCACTACCACAGCTGGATAGGTATTATTCCACTATTCTTTTAGTGTTCTTGTGTATTTGACAAACGAGTATGTAGCTGTGAATGAAACAGTTATAAGTCTGTCAGCTTGCACTTTATACTGACGGAGCACCCTATACCTGAAAATATATATTTCTTTGTTTAGAATTTTTGTTGTGTGATTGTAGTTTCATTTTTTGTGTCCAATAATGAACTTAAAAAAAAAAAAAGTCTATCAGCTCTTTGCCCAGGGCTGAGTAGACTAAAATAGTGTGGTGAACACAGCAGACAATGGGGCTTTAGAGTCTGTAGGCAGCAGCCTATGCCAGCCATTCTCCCATGGGCAGACCTAATGACAGTGTTTGTCTAGGCCTTGTGGTGGAATGGTGGCAATTAAACTAGGCTGCCCCTTTCTTCCTCTTTCCCGCTCTCATCCTGTCCCTCTCCCACTTCATACCATCCCTTTCTAAATATTCCTCCTTCCGTCCCTCTCTCGCTACTCCACATTGTCTATCGCTCATTTTCTCCTCCTGATGCCATTCCTTCTCTCTATCACTCTTACTCCCTTTCTCATCCTCTCTTTCCATCCTTCCCTTGCTCCCCATTTGGGCGCCAGGTAGCCTAGTGGTTAGAGCATTGGGCCAGTAACCGAAAGGTTGCTGGATCGAATCACCGAGCTGACATGGTAAAAATCTGTCGTTCTGCCCTTGAACAAGGCAGTTAACCCACTGTTCCCCGGTAGGCCGTCATTGTAAATAAGAATTTGTTTATAACTGACTTGCCTAGTTAAATAAAGGTTAGAAAAATAAACAAAAATTCCCCTCTGCCTTACTTCCCTAACCTCTCTCTACCTCTACACTCCTGTCCTTCTATCCCTCTTCTTCTTCCTTCCCTCCCTCTCACCCTCCCTCCCCTTAAATAGTACAGCTAGCGAGACAGCGGGTGCTTGGCCGATGGTCTGGGTTCTGGCAGCTTGTGTCAAGCAGCACCTTCCCTCTAAAGGAGGGGGGATGGAAGGAGGAGGGGTGACATCGCATGGTGATGTCACCCAAAATGACATCATCCTCTGGGCTGGAGCCAAGGGACCTGGCGAGTTAGCATCCTCCGGCTAGAGAGACAGAGAGAGAGAGAGAGACAATAAAAAGAAGAGGGAGAGCTGATGACCACCGACAGCAGTTGCTCCCATTTTATCAGTCTTTCGTCTTTCTCGCCTTCCATGTCCTCTTTTTCTTTCTATATATCTCCTTTTCGCTGTGTGAGCAGGTAGTGTAACCCCTGAGTGAAATGCACAGCGAGAGTGCAGACAGGCCGCAAAAACATCTATACAAAACAGCACACCCCCCACCCACACAAAAACACACACATACCACACACACACACACACACATACCACACACACACACACACACACACACACACACACACACACACACACACACACACACACACACACACACACACACACACACACACACACACACACACACACACACACACACACAAATTAAAGTCCTACTCTAGCCTCCTTTTCACATCAATTACAGTGAGGGAAAAAAGTATTTGATCCCCTGCTGATTTTGTTCGTTTGCCCACAGACAATGAAATGATCAGTCTGTAATTTTAATGGTATGTTTATTTGAACAGTGAGAGACAGAATATCAACAAAAAAATCCAGAAAAACGCATGTCAAAAATGTTATAAATTGATTTGCATTTTAATGAGGGAAATAAGTATTTGACCCCTCTGCAAAACATGACTTAGTACTTGGTGGCAAAACCCTTGTTGGCAATCACAGAGGTCAGATGTTTCTTGTAGTTGGCCACCAGGTTTGCACACATCTCAGGAGGGATTTTGTCCCACTCCTCTTTGCAGATCTTCTTCAAGTCATTAAGATTTCGAGGCTGACGTTTGGCAACTCGAACCTTCAGCTCCCTCCACAGATTTTCTATGGGATTAAGGTCTGGAGACTGGCTAGGCCACTCCAGGACCTTAATGTGCTTTTTCTTGAGCCACTCCTTTGTTGCCTTGGCCGTGTGTTTTGGGTCATTGTCATGCTGGAATACCCATCCACGACCCATTTTCAATGCCCTGGCTGAGGGAAGGAGGTTTTCACCCAAGATTTGACGGTACATGGCCCCGTCCATCGTCCCTTTGATGCGGTGAAGTTGTCCTGTCCCCTTAGCAGAAAAACACCCCCAAAGCATAATGTTTCCACCTCCATGTTTGACGGTGGGGATGGTTTCTTGGGGTCATAGGCAGCATTCCTCCTCCTCCAAACACGGCAAGTTGAGTTGATGCCAAAGAACTCCACTTTGGTCTCGTCTGACCACAACACGTTCACCCAGTTGTCCTCTGAATCATTCAGATGTTCATTGGCAAACTTCAGACGGGTATGTATATGAGCTTTCTTGAGCAGGGGGACCTTGCGGGCGCTGCAGGATTTCAGTCCTTCACGGCGTAGTGTGTTACCAATTGTTTTCTTGGTGACTATGGTCCCAGCTGCCTTGAGATCATTGACAAGACCCTCCTGTTTAGTTCTGGGCAGATTCCTCACCATTCTCATGATCATTGCAACTCCACGAGGTGAGATCTTGCATGGAGCCCTAGGCCAAGGGAGTTTGACAGTTGTTTTGTGTTTCTTCCATTTGCGAATAATCGCACCAACTGTTGTCACCTTCTCACCAAGCTGCTTGGCAATGGTCTTGTAGCCCATTCCAGCCTTGTGTAGATCTACAATCTTGTCCCTGACATCCTTGGAGAGCTCTTTGGTCTTGGCCATGGTGGAGAGTTTGGAATCTGATTGATTGATTGCTTCTGTGGACAGGTGTCTTTTATACAGGTAAGAAACTGAGATTAGGAGCACTCCCTTTAAGAGTGTGCTCCTAATCTCAGCTCGTTACCTGTATGAAAGACACCTGGGAGCCAGAAATCTTTCTGATTGAGAGGGGGTCAAATACTTATTTCCCTCATTAAAATGCAAATCAATTTATAACATTTTTGACATGCGTTTTTCTGGATATTTTTGTTGTTATTCTGTCTCTCACTGTTCAAATAAACCTACCATTAAAATTATAGACTGATCATTTCTTTGTCAGTGGGCAAACGTACAAAATCAGCAGGGGATCAAATACTTTTTTCCCTCACTGTATCACCTGATTTACTTAACAAAATGCACATCTCAATAGTGGGTCCAGGTATGACTTGACATGGCACAAGTGGGGGGGGGCTTTCCTTTATTATTCTCTATTGTACCCGCAAGCAAGGGGAAGGCCGACGACATCACATCAGATCATCAGACCAACTCCTTGAATGGCGTTTTCCTTGAAGTTTGCAGTTGTGTCTAAGAAAACCCTTAAAGGGATAGTTCACCCAAATTACAAAATAACACATTGGTTTCCTTACCCTGTAAGCTGTCTATGGACAAGATATGATAGCAATCCATGATTTGGTTTTATTTCCCTGGGACTGTTTCAAATTGCTAATGTTTTAGCATTTGTGGTACAAATCCCATTCAAGTCATGGGACTGATATTAGCATTTTTTTTGCATCATGTTCAAATCATCTATAAGGTTCACAATCAATGAGCTTCACAATCAATGTTAGATACTTTCAGATGATTTGGAGATGATGTGCAGAAAATGCTAATATCAGTCCCATGACTTGTATTTATACTTGGGATATTGTTTATCAACAGGAAAAGTTCAACAATAGCAACAATGTTCATTCATTAATAACCCCCTAAGGTCGATGTCTGCACCCATACACAAAATCTACTTAAAATAATAAATAAATCTCCATGAATATCTGTCAGTTTCAGCTAGAGATATCAGTTTTTTTTGCGTTGAACGCTTCTCAATCCACCACATCGGCTTTTGTCACACTTCCGCATCCTGTTTGTCATACCATGAGACATCCCAAAAATCTGTCTTCTCACTCCTCTGAAGCTGGTACAGCCGGTCTGCAAACTTCTGTCTGTTGCGTCTGAACACTAATATGACTCCTCTGTGCAAAGTTGAGACTCTCACAAACACGTACATGGCGGTTGCTTTAGGATGCCTAGGATGCCCACAGGCCTCACAAGACGCGTCTGAAGGTCCCCCGGTACCAGTTGAATGAATGGAAGTATACAGTTGAAGTCGGAAGTTTACATACAGCTTAGCCAAATACATTTAAACTCAGTTTTTCACAATTCCTGACATTTAATCCTAGTAAAAAATTCCCTGTCTTAGGTCAGTTAGGATCACCACTTTATTTTAAGAATGTGAAATGTCAGAATAATTGTAGAGAGAATAATTTACTTCAGCTTTTATTTCTTTCATCACATTCCCAGTGGGTCAGAAGTTTACATACACTCAATTAGTATTTGGTACCATTGCCTTCAAATTGTTTAACTTGGGTCAAACGTTTTGGGCAGCCTTCCACAAGCTTCCCACAATAAGATGGGTGAATTTTGACCAATTCTTCCTGACAAAGCTGGTGTAACTGAGTCAGGTTTGTAGGCCTTCTTGCTCGCACACACTATTTCAGTTCTGCCCTCAGATTTTCTATGGGATTGAGGTCAGGGCTTTGTGATGGCCGTACCAATACCTTGACTTTGTTGTCCTTAAGCCATTTTGCCACAACTTTGGAAGTATGCTTGGGGTCATTGTCCATTTGGAAGACCCATTTGCAACCAAGCTGTAACTTCCTGACTGATGTCTTGAGATGTTGCTTCAATATATCCACATAATTTTCCACTCTCATGATGCCATCCATTTTGTGAAGTGCACCAGTCCCTCCTGCAGCAAAGCACCCTCACAACATGATGCTGCCACCCCCGTTCTTCATGGTTGGGATGGTGTTCTTCGGCTTGCAAGCCTCCACCTTTTTCCTCCAAACATAACGATGGTCATTATGGCCAAACAGTTCTATTTGTGTTTCATCAGACCAGAGGACATTTCTCCAAAAAGTATGATCTTTGTCCCCATGTGCAGTTGCAAAACGGAGTCTGGCTTTTTTATGGCGGTTTTGGAGCAGTGGCTTCTTTCTTGCTGAGCGGCCTTTCAGATTATGTCGATAAAGGACTCGTTTTACTGTGGATATAGATACTTTTGTACCTGTTTCCTCCAGCATCTTCACAAGGTCCTTTGCTGTTGTTCTGGGATTGATTTGCACTTTTCGCACCAAAGTACATTCATCTCTAGGAGACAGAACGCGTCTATTTCCTGAGTGGTATGACGGCTGCGTGGTCCCATGGTGTTTATACTTGCGTACTATTGTTTGTACAGATGAACGTGGTACCTTCAGGCGTTTGGAAATTGCTCCCAAGGATGAACCAGACTTGGGGAGGTCTACAAATTGTGGAGGTCTTGGCTGATTTCGTTTGATTTTCCCATGATGTCAAGCAAAGAGGCACTGAGTTTGAAGGTAGGCCTTGAATACATCCACAGGTACACCTCCAATTGACTCAAATGATGTCAATTGCCTATCAGAAGCTTCTAAAGCCATAACATCATTTTCAGGAATTTTCCAAGCTGTTTAAAGGCACAGTCAACTTAGTGTATGTAAACTTCTGACCCACTGGAATTGAGATACAGTGAATTATAAGTGAAATAATCTGCCTGCAAACAGTTGTTGGAAAAATGACTTGAGTCATGCACAAAGTAGATGTCCTAACCGGCTTGCCAAAACTATAGTTTGTTAACAAGAAATTTGTGGAGTGGTTGATAAAAGAGTTTTAATGACTCCAACCTAAGTGTATGTAAACTTCCGACTTCAACTGTATATGGAGACTGATTACTGCCAAAAATAAAGGTTTAAATACATGTTAAAAAATATATACAAATGTTTCTTGATCATTCTTCAAGGGGTCTTAGACAGGGATTTGACTGTTTAGTGCTGTTAGTGTAGACTGTTTAGTGTTCTGAAATGTCTGTTCTATATCTGAGAGATATAAGAAAGATCAGGAAACTATTTTTATAATTTTTTACATATATTCATCCCACTATTTTAGGCCCTAAACTATCTCCACATATAATTCTCTAAATTGTTTTAACTGGTACCAGGACCTTCAGACAAGTCTTGTTCTTGAGAGTCTCGTCTTTCCATAGAGGGGTCATAATAGTCATTAGGCCAACCCGTTCAGACGCTACAGACGTTTTAGTGAGAAGACCGATTTTCGGGACGTCTCTTAGTCTGACAAACACCACTTTAGCTCTGCCACCTTTCACCACAGATGCGGAAGGGCGACATCGGCAGATGCGGAAGGGCGATATCGGCAGATGCGGAAGGGCGATATCGGCAGATGCGGAAGGGCGATATCTGCAGATGCGGTGGATTGAGACGTAGCCCATGCTGCGATACCTCTAGTTTATATTAGATTTCCGAGGGAGTGTGGAAATTGTAGGCTAAGGTTCATGGAAACAAAAACACACACACAAACACAAACACACACACATTCATATGTCACACCCCTCTCGTTTCTCTGCGTGATTCCACAGTTGTCCACTTGGCTGTGCTGTGCTCCACTGTGAGCTCCCAGCATGCCTCATGGTCCCGCCATCTGAATCCACTACTGAGAATGAAGACCAGCCTCATCACTGACAAATAACTCACACTCAGTCTTACTATAGCTCCTGATCAAATACTCTGATAAAGGCTCATGTCAAAATGCATTGGTTCATTATTGCAATACACTCTGTCTGTCTTAACCTGTGTATTCTGACCTGGACCTAAAGGGATCGACTGGCTGAGGGAATCTCTGTCTCATCACCAACTTGGACCCTCCTGACAACAAAGGTAAATAATAACATAGAGATCTTCTGAAAGCAAATAGGAAAATATGCCATACACATACACACATATGACACATCTGACTCAACTGGAGAGATAGAGAGATGGCATGGGAGGGACGGGGAGAGAGAGGGTCATGATCTGCAAGTAACCCAAAAAAGAGAGACTATTTTTATTTGATGAATGAAGAAAGAAAGGGAGAAATAAACAGAAACGTGTTTTTATATATATACAGTGGGGCAAAAAAGTATTTAGTCAGCCACCAATTGTGCAAGTTCTCCCACTTTAAAAGATGAGAGAGGCCTGTAATGAAAATGAGAAAAAAAAATCCAGAATATCACATTGTAGGATTTTTTATGAATTTATTTGCAAATTATGGTGGAAAATAAGTATTTGGTCACCTACAAACAAGCAAGATTTCTGTCTCTCACAGACCTGTAACTTCTTCTTTAAGAGGCTCCTCTGTCCTCCACTCGTTACCTGTATTAATGGCACCTGTTTGAACTTGTTATCAGTATAAAAGACACCTGTCCACAACCTCAAACAGTCACACTCCAAACTCCACTATGGCCAAGACCAAAGAGCTGTCAAAGGACACCAGAAACAAAATTGTAGACCTGCACCAGGCTGGGAAGACTGAATCCGCAATAGGTAAGCAGCTTGGTTTGAAGAAATCAACTGTGGGAGCAATTATTAGGAAATGGAAGACATACAAGACCACTGATAATCTCCCTCGATCTGGGGGTCCACGCAAGATCTCACCCCGTGGGGTCAAAATGATCACAAGAACGGTGAGCAAAAATCCCAGAACCACACGGGGGGACCTAGTGAATGACCTGCAGAGAGCTGGGACCAAAGTAACAAAGCCTACCATCAGTAACACACTACGCCGCCAGGGACTCAAATCCTGCAGTGCCAGACGTGTCCCCCTGCTTAAGCTAGTACATGTCCAGGCCCTTCTGAAGTTTGCTAGAGAGCATTTGGATGATCCAGAAGAAGATTGGGAGAATGTCATATGGTCAGATGAAACCAAAATATAACTTTTTGGTAAAAACTCAACTCGTCGTGTTTGGAGGACAAAGAATGCTGAGTTGCATCCAAAGAACACCATACCTACTGTGAAGCATGGGGGTGGAAACATCATGCTTTGGGGCTGTTTTTCTGCAAAGGGACCAGGACGACTGATCCGTGTAAAGGAAATAATGAATGGGGCCATGTATCGTGAGATTTTGAGTGAAAACCTCCTTCCATCAGCAAGGGCATTGAAGATGAAACGTGGCTGGGTCTTTCAGCATGACAATGATCCCAAACACACCGCCCGGGCAAAGAAGTAGTGGCTTCGTAAGAAGCATTTCAAGGTCCTGGAATGGCCTAGCCAGTCTCCAGATCTCAACCCCATAGAAAATCTTTGGAGGGAGTTGAAAGTCTGTGTTGCCCAGCAACAGCCCCAAAACATCACTGCTCTAGAGGAGATCTGCATGGAGGAATGGGCCAAAATACCAGCAACAGTGTGTGAAAACCTTGTGAAGACTTACAGAAAACGTTTGACCTCTGTCATTGCCAACAAAGGGTATATAACAAAGTATTGAGATAAACTTTTGTTATTGACCAAATACTTATTTTCCACCATAATTTGCAAATAAATTCATAAAAAATCCTACAATGTGATTTTCTGGATTTTTTTTCTCATTTTGTCTGTCATAGTTGAAGTGTACATATGATGAAAATGACAGGCCTCTCTCATCTTTTTAAGTGGGAGAACTTGCACAATTGGTGGCTGACTAAATACTTTTTTTGCCCCACTGTATATATATGTGTGAAAAGGGCAGAAGTAAGAGATGGAGAAAGGCAGGGGGAAGGGAGGGAGGGGAGGAAGGGAGAGAGAGAGAGGAAAGTCGTGATAGTAGAGTGTGCAATGTGCTACTCAGCAGGAAATGTGTCATCATGGTGTGCAAATCACAAATAAACACTGGTATAAGAGAGAGAGAGATTATTTGTAGACCCTCAATGCATGAATATAGCTTTACAGACTCTCTTAAACTTTCATACAGACATACACATAAACAAACAAAAACAAACGTATACACACACACACACACTGTCCAAACACATTTCCACCAGGCACACACATTTCTTTTCACATCAAACACACAGCAACACCACACATGCGTAGCCCACACACACACACACACACTCATCACAAACAGATTTCACTTGTGGGATAAAGATGTTCATCAGCTCATGCCCGGATGTGAGGAATGACACCCCTCACAAACACACACACACACACACACACAGTGATGCCAGTGTGTGGGTCTATTTCAAGCCGTTTGGAGTTACCTTCCCCATCTCTCCCATCCCACTCTCTCCTCCCATCTTCTCCAAACAGGCATCTCCCTTTTTCTCTATCTATCCCTCCATCATTCTCTCGCTCCCCCTTGGCTTTGAATGAGTATCTCTCTGTTTCTCTCGCTCTCCACCTCCCCCTTTCTCCCAAACCTCCCCCTTCTCTATTTCTCCCTCTCTCACCCCCAATCTCTCTCCCTCCCTGTTCTCTCTCTCTCTCTGTCCATCTCTCTCTCTGTACAGTATTGGTATGGTCATCATCCTCCTACTCTCGGCCCGTCTTAGACACAGGCCTCTCTCATAAATCACCAGCTGAGCCCCAGTGGATGTGTGCGCCTCTACCAGTGTCTTTATCAGTGAGGAAAGCAGAGATCTTCATCATTACCAGTGTTGTTCGTTGATGTGGTGAGTTAAATTGAATGTGTTTGTGCACAGCATGTGTGCATGTGTGTGAGAGAGAAAAACAGATAGAGTGAGAAACAATGGGAAAACTATATGAGAAAATATATTTGCTCGAAAACAGCAGGTGTCTCTGACTCAACTTGCCACGTTGCCTGTAGATTACCATTGTGCTTCCATCCATACTCTATGAACTGACAGAACAAGACAGGCCAGGATGGCCAAGCATAGCAGCCAGGTCACTTGTGATTCAAGTCAGTATTTGAAGTCCATCCATGTCTGAGGACGTTGTGAGATGACGTGGAAACCGACCACTAGGGGGGCAACAGTGAGCGCCGTTACCTTCAAGTAGGTTTAAGTTTTGCTAAGGTGTTGTGGACAGGGGTGGTGGATGGGGGTTAAGCATCTGTCTCTGATTCCAGCCTTTTTTAGTTTTTTGTTTTAAGCCTATCCCAAACCTTACCTTAACAATTCAGAGTTAATGCCTAACCTTAAAATGTTGAAGTTAATGCCTAAACTTAACCCTAACCTTAAAAATTCAGAGTTAATTCCTAAATTTAATCTTTAACACTTTTAAATGTTATGTTTTCAACAACTTCGAAATTGGAAGTTTGAGAAACATGGCTGAACGTCTAATTCTGACGTGAGACTGTGAGAGCTAGTTGAGCGCAGACACACAGAACCAGCTGGCCCTATGGGAACAAACCTATAAGCATTGCCCTAGAAAATATAACACCTATTGTGCTGTGTGTGTGTGTGTGTGTGTGTGTGTGTGTGTGTGTGTGTGTGTGTGTGTGTGTGTGTGTGTGTGTGTGTGTGTGTGTGTGTGTGTGTGTGTGTGTGTGTGTGTGTGTGTGTGTGTGTGTGTACGTGTCTTTCACTTCCTGTTGGCCTGTGTATCCTGTTGACATACCTGTCTGGTGGGTTCTACCATAGCAGTGTAATGTAAAGAGCAGAACCAAATAAAATAAACCGTTGAAAGTAGAGGGTGTTTTGTAGAGCTCAAGTGAGTGTTTCTTAGTGTTTTAGTACTCTCTGTCTCTTTCCCTCTCTATCTCTCTCTTTCAGTGTAACATGACTGTCTTTTTTTGATTATGACCTGTCCTATACAGACAAAGATAGAGAAGTAAGATAGAGAAAGAGAGAGTAAAATCTCTTAGTCAAATGAATTGACAGAGTTGAAATGCAATTGATCCCAATGGTGGAGTAAATACTGAGAACCCATTCACAGCGGAGCCCCCGAAACAGTTCAACTGTACATTCACAGGGGAGCCCCCGAAACAGTTCAACTGTACATTCACAGGGGAGCCCCCGAAACAGTTCAACTGTACATTCACAGGGGAGCCCCCGAAACAGTTCAACTGTACATTCACAGGGGAGCCCCCGAAACAGTTCAACTGTACATTCACAGCGGAGCCCCCGAAACAGTTCAACTGTACATTCACAGGGGAGCCCCCGAAACAGTTCAACTGTACATTCACAGCGGAGCCCCCGAAACAGTTCAACTGTACATTCACAGGGGAGCCCCCGAAACAGTTCAACTGTACATTCACAGGGGAGCCCCCGAAACAGTTCAACTGTACATTCACAGCGGAGCCCCCGAAACAGTTCAACTGTACATTCACAGGGGAGCCCCCGAAACAGTTCAACTGTACATTCACAGCGGAGCCCCCGAAACAGTTCAACTGTACATTCACAGGGGAGCCCCTGAAACAGTTCAACTGTACATTCACAGGGGAGCCCCCGAAACAGTTCAACTGTACATTGAAAGCGGAGCCCCCGAATCAGTTCAACTGTACATTCACAGGGGAGCCCCTGAAACAGTTCAACTGTACATTCACAGGGGAGCCCCCGAAACAGTTTAACTGTACATTCACAGGGGAGCCCCCGAAACAGTTCAACTGTACATTCACAGGGGAGCCCCTGAAACAGTTCAACTGTACATTCACAGGGGAGCCCCCGAAACAGTTTAACTGTACATTCACAGGGGAGCCCCCGAAACAGTTCAACTGTACATTCACAGGGGAGCCCCCGAAACAGTTCAACTGTACATTCACAGCGGAGCCCCCGAAACAGTTCAACTGTACATTCACAGGGGAGCCCCCGAAACAGTTCAACTGTACATTGACAGCGGAGCCCCCGAATCAGTTAAACTGTACATTGACAGGGGAGCCCCCGAATCAGTTCAACTGTACATTGACAGGGGAGCCCCCGAAACAGTTCAACTGTACATTGGCAGGGGAGCCCCCGAAACCGTTAAACTGTGCATTGCGAAGCGTTCAGAAGAAAATTACCAACGTTTGGTTTATTTAAGGGGACAAATAGGTCAAACACTCTCTAATTATCCCTCAATCCAAGGCAAGAATTTCTTCTATGTTTTTCTTTCTTCTGTGCGAGAGAGCAGCACCGTTCCAACTGACCAACCAGTGGTCTCCTCTGACCTAGTTCTAACAAGGACCCAGGGAGGCCTCACCCAGCACTATATACACACACACACACACTCACACACACTCACTCACACATGCATGTACACACAGAGGCACACATGCATGTACACACACACATTCACATACACACACAAACAAGAGTGTCTTACATATACTTCAGTTTTACCACTGTATTTTGATGTGTTTTTTCCTGTACATTGTTTATAAAATGGCTGACATTAACCCTTCGGTTACACACCCCAACCAAAACCTTGTTTACAGGGTGAAAAGCTGCTGGTAGCTGAGACATCATGTTGTATCAGTGGGAGTCTTACACACACATGCTGTTACACAGATACACACATAGAAACACAAACCTACAGAGCAACACACATGCATACCATAATGCGCATACACACACACACAGACACTCACACACACACCATCAGTGTGTCAGTGTGAGTCATTAAAAGAGGCCTCCCACACAATATGACCTTTCAGTTCGTCATATTCTAAATATCGGACACAATTGGGTTAAAAAGCTAATAGTATTATGATGTTGTTTTATTTTAATCATTTCCATGGAAATCGTTGTCTCCTTAAAACTTCTCTGGGATATGTGGGACGCTAGCGTCCCATCTCGCCAACAGCCAGTGAAATTGCAGGGCGCCAAATTCAAACAACAGAAATCTCATAATAAAAATTCCTCAAACATACAAGTATTATACACCATTTTAAAGATAAACTTCTTCTTAATCCATCCACAGTGTCTGATTTCAAAAAGGCTTTACGGCAAAAGCACACCATGCGATTATGTTAGGTCAGCGCCTAGCCACAGAAAACCATACAGCCATTTTCCAACCAAGGAGAGGTGTCACAAAAGTCAGAAATAGCGTTAAAATTAATCACTTACCTTTGATGATCTTCATCTGATGGCACTCCCAGGTCTCCATGTTAGACAATAAATGTTTGTTTTGTTCAATAAAGTTCATCTTTATGTCCAAATATCTCCTTTTTGTTTGCGCGTTTAGTTCACCAATCCAAATGCACAAGGCGCAGACGAAAAGTCCAGACGAAAAGTCAAAAAAGTTCCATTACAGTTCGTAGAAACATGTCAAACAATGTATATGATCAATCTTTAGGATGTTTTTATCATACATTTTCAATAATATTCCAACCGGACAATTCCTTTGTCATTAGAAAGGAAAGGGAACGGAGCTCGCGTTCACGGCCGCGCGTGATAAACAACTCAAGGCTTTCAACCTGACCACTGGTTGAAACAGCTCTTATTCACTCCCCTTTCACAGTAGAAGCCTGAAACAACTGTCTAAAGACTGTTGACATCTAGTGGAAGCCTTAGGAAGTGCAATCTGACCCCATAGACACAGTATATTGGATAGGCAATCACTTAAAAAAACTACAAACCTCAGATTTCCCACTTCCTGGTTGGATTTTTCTCAGGTTTTTGCCTGCCATATGAGTTCTGTTATACTCACATACAGTATTTTAACAGTTTTGGAGACTTTAGAGTGTTTTCTATATATGCATATTCTAGCTTCTGGGCATGAGTAGCAGGCAGTTTACTCTGGGCAACTTATTCATCCAAGCTACTCAATACTGCCCCCCATTCCCAAAGAAGTTCTTAATTCTATTGCAGTCTGCTGTTTGTTTAAAAAATGCCTACCCCGAAACTCTACATTGAATCACAATGTAGTTAGTTACTGTTTATGAAGTGACTGAGGTCGGTGCCATTGCAGACAAAGAATGCAATATTGTGTAAATGTGCAATATCTTCAGCCTATTATTATCAGCTCCAGTGGTATGCAGCATGTTATTCATGCATTTTGTGTTTCAAATCCTAATCAAACACTTCTTCAGTGACATTTTGGTACAAAAACGATTGGTCTCAGTTGTCTGGCTGCATGCTGTCTGAATGTCATTGTTCAACTTTTTCCCCCTCGTTTTCAGCAGTTAGTCTGGAGGCTGTTTGAAACACGCACGCACGCACACACACACACACACACACACACACACACACACACACACACACACACACACACACACACACACACACACACACACAAAGTGTGCAGTGCAGCCTTCGTGTAAATCAAAGGCCTGGTCGTTAGGAGGGAGGAGGACGTCCTGGCTGTCTGTCACGCACAGATCTGTCTGCTCCTTTGAAGACAACAGCGCTGTGTTTGGAACACAAGTGGAACCAGACTTATAACGGCATGTTCTCCCACACACACACACACACACACACACACACACACACACACACACACACACACACACATATATATATACAAGCACGGCACATTACACACTCATGTGACCTGCACACAGTGTCACTGAGTTCAAGATCAATTTGACTATGTCTCCTTCCACATGAATTGTCTTTGTATCATGTAAACTCCACAGAAAGAAACTCACATAGAGATGGTAAATGGTAAAGACATTTAGGATGCCACTTAGACTACTGAGATGGAGTCCTTTTGCTCTGAACCTGTGGTTCTGGTTGTGTGCTGTCTGCTGTGGCATGAATGACCTTTCAGGGAGCAGCAGATCAGTCTGATGATTACCCTGTCCCGTTTGCATTCTGACTGTACGTCTGCCCACACACCATGCAAATGAGCTGATAGTTATAATACTGTGCCACAGAAGACACGTTCGCAGACAGGCAAACTAATCACACACAAACACACGCATTTAATGACATCAAACAAGGTTGTAGGAGACTGGTGTGTGTGTGTGTGTGTGTGTGTGTGTGTGTGTGTGTGTGTGTGTGTGTGTGTGTGTGTGTGTGTGTGTGTGTGTGTGTGTGTGTGTGTGTGTGTGTGTGTGTGGTGGAAAAAGTACTCAGTTGTCATACTTTAATAAAAGTAAAGATATCTTAATAGAAACTGACTCAAGTAAAAGTGAAAGTCACCCAGTTAAATACTACTTGAGTAAAAGTCTAAAAGTATCTGGTTTTAAATTTACTTAAGTACAGTGGTGGAAAAAGTACTCAATTGTCATACTTGATAAAAAAAAGTAAAAAGTAAATTATATACATTAAATTGCTTATATTAAGCAAACCAGACGGCAGAATTGTCTTGTTATTTTTAATTATGGACAGACAGGTGCACACTACAACATTCAGACATAATTTGCAAACACAGTATTTGTGTTTAGTGAGTCCGCCATATCAGAGGCAGTAGGGATGACAAAGCCTTCTATTGATAGGTGCATGAATTGGACCATAATTCTGTCCTGCTTGAGCATTTGAAATGTAAGGAGTACTTTCTATTTTCTGGGAAAACGTATGGGAGTAAAATGTAGATATTTTCTTCAGGAATGTAGGGGAGCAAAAGTTCTTAAAAATATAAATAGGGAAGTACAGATACGCCAAAAAAATACAGACTGCGTGTGTGTATGTGTGTCTGTGTCTGTTTGTGTCTGTAAGTGTGTGTGTGATATAATTATTCATAAAATGACCTGTAGTGGAAATGATTGTAACGCTTCCCCCTATCAAAGCCTTTATCCAAGACAGAATAATCAATAGAATAGTTGTATTCATTTCCGATCTAAAAAAAATGCTATCTTATAGCAAACATACCCCAGCGATTCGGTCTCTTCTCTTGTTTTCTGACCATGTTTTACAGGCCTAAAAACTGGTACTAGTAGATTTGAATTGCATACTAGATAGATATGAATTAGTTGGTCTCATTTTACCGAAGATTAGGTTTGATAAATCAGCAACTAGGCTATTGTTCCCAGGTAAACCAGCAATCTAAGATGTAGATCAAACCTTGAATGTGAATTGATGATGATGTATGCGTCCTGTCGTTCGATGTCAATTTTTACATTTAAGTCATTTAGCAGACGCTCTTATCCAAAGCAACTTACAGTAGGAGTAGCCCAGTGAGTGCATCCATTTGTTGTACTGCTCCCACGTGGGAATCTAACCCACAACCATGGCGTTGCAAGCGCCATACTCCAACTGAGCATCACTAAAGTGGCACATTGGCTAGGTTTCCATCCAATTGGCGACAGATTTCCATGCGAATATTCTCAAATCCGCATAAAAACATTTTCCCACGAGAGATGTTTCCATCAAATTTACTTGTGCGGTTAAATTCCCATGTACCAAATAGAACAATACAAGTTAAATGGGTTTCCATCGCATTTTCAACTCTACTGATGGTTTTGTCACTAAAAATGTTACATTAGATAGGTAATGTGATCTTGGCTAATGCGCTATAGCCAAAAGCTCGCAGATTATTTTGTCAAATTGCAGCCAAACATCGATAATCATGTCACCAGAATAAGACCCTCGATATTTATTAGAAAGGAGCATCAAACTCATCACCTTACACTTTCACCACCCTGTGAAGTTCATCATAACTTATTCCATCTGTAGTCTAATAAACTGCATGCTTTCACGAGTCGTACTGGGAGGACCACAAAACATATCATGGCGTGACACCAAGTTTACTTTGATATGATGGTTATTTATCAATATTTGCGCATAAAGGAGTTTCCATCGCCATTTCTTGCATAATTAATTGTAACAACACAAAAAGATCCCACCGTGTCTGACATATTTTGTTTTGTCGACATCTTTCCAACAGGACTGTCGTGACATTTTTCATCCAACATGTAAGCTACTACATAAAACAGTTGGATGGAATCCTGGTTACTCTAACCATCGATCTCCCACACAACAAGTACCATGTAAGCATGATTTGGCGATGGGCTGAAGACTGTAGTCACATTCATTCGCATGATGAAAGAAAAAGGTAGGTCATTCAAAGGGTATATTGAGGTGAGTGTAAATGCTGTAGGCCTATCTATATGGTGAGTATAAAAAAGTGACGGTCAACCTCAGTCACCGTGCCTCTGCGGTGCGTGGCTACTTCAATGAATGGACAACCAGCAACATTAGCATACTTTTGGTAGTAACTTGGACATCGTTTATAAAATTGGCACAACATTTTCCCTATTCTAAACGCTAGCTAAAGTGCGTGTTTTGTCAGTGACAGGAAAAGCTGGACATCTTATTTTTTCATCCCCTTCGAATTGCGCGGATTTCAATATGCATGTATTTATGAATACAATTATAACTCATCTTTCTTATAGGCGGCTACCTTACGCAGGGAATAGTTGGTCAGATTTCGAAAGGAAATACATTTGATATTTTTCAAAATATTAGAAAAAGATTACAAGGATCTCAATGGTCATTCACATTGAATCTTGATATTTACTTAAATTCAATATGCTTATTCTGATTATGTTTGGCAAAGATCTCTGATTTCAGCGATTGTCCCTCAACACATTTCGTTCATTTGCTAATTGTGATTCATACAAATATGAGGCCATCCCCACACAATCCGTAGCAAATGCAATGAACAACGACAAAATCGAAGTCATGTTTAGCCTCCATTGATTTGATTTCTTCACTTTGTTTGATAAATAGGCCTATAGTGAAACAAATGCGGGACAATAAGATGCGGCAATGGTCCTAGTTAGGAAGTATTCACCACACCGTCCCGTTATTATGTTGATAAAGAAGTGGCCTAGCATCTCAAAATAGCCACATATTTGCTGTTTTAATGCGGGTCGCTACACTGAAATTCATGACCGAATATGGGTGTAAAATCAAACTTTTTCAGCCCTACTTTGAATTAAATATATTTAGAAGTTTACACCTGTTTCCACAAATACTCGTTTAATTTAATTTCCTTTTGGTAGGCCTATAGGGCCTTTAAAAAATAATGATGAATAGGTAATTGCTGGAAAACGCCGACAGCTCACCTCAGCTGTGCAAACAGTTATGTGCAAGAGCAATGTTTTTCTCTTCCATAAATAGAACACTTTGCAAATGAACTTCCTAAAAGCGTTGTCCCTTCAAAAATAAAACTTGACACGGTTTTGTGGGCCACTGGTCTCTCTCACTCTCATGAATACCTTCAAACGTTGTAACATTATTCATACGTAGATGAGGCCTATGCCAATAATAGGCCTAATGTATCGACTATTCAGTTCTCCATTAGTCAGTACAGTATATTCCTTAAAATGTCATTTATTTTATTTTTTTGTAGAAAAATATATTTATGTCTTATAGGCATACAATACACAGACCTCGTGTAGAAATACTTTGGTCAAACATGCCTTCTCGGCCCTCTGTTTTAGTGGCTGTTTGAAAGCATGGATAATCTCCTTATTATTCCAATCCATGACAGACACAGCTGGATTTTTTTTTAAAGATTCAGACTGGCATTTTTGCGAGAACGGGACCATCAAACAATATAGGTCACGCAACACACACAAAAATCCCAATATTCAACGGCCATGAGTAGCCTAGACTAAATGTATGGAACCCACTGGCTATTTTGGTGACGTCTGGTCGCCTATAGGCTAGTCCTACTCTAATTTAAACCAATGAAACCAGAGACGGAGAGAACTTGGGACACTAAGTGTAAATAGCTTAAATGTTGGGTCTTGGATTTGGAGTTTCAGAACCGAACAAATAGGCTCTGATGCAACAGGATAATATTGGGTTCAAGTGGCCTCATGCTTTATAGCTGATGTTATCCGTGTTTTTTAAATGACTACATTTAGAAGCACGGCTGCAGGCCGCAGTTGGCATGTAATTAGTTTATTTTAGTCGCTGCTTTATTCCATTTCGAAACTGAAATATCCCATTTGGTGCAGGTTGAGCTGAACGTCACCCTGTGACTTTACGTGCTGATTGGAAGCTCTATGGGCTAGACCTTTCATAATGATGTAACTGTAATCTCATATGAACCAGACGCTCTGAAAAATACGCAAGTATTTTATTATTCACAAAATGGGACAGTTTTCGATCCACACTACATTTGCACGTGCGGGTCCGTGTAGCCTATTGCCAAAAATTGGATACTAGCTCGCCTATAAAGTGCATTGCTTATTTTTTTCTTCAAAGAGAACAATCTAGCCTTTTTGCTCACTATTCCCCCGTTCGGTTATTTATGATTAATTGAAAAAACTTGACTTGTATTGTGAAAAATTATGGGTAGCATTGCCTATAAAGTTGCTGTGGTACGCTTGGAGAGATGCGGTCCTCTTGGTGAGATGGTGCAGTCTGCTGCAAGCAGGTAGTTAGTTGGGGCGCAGCGTTGCAGATAATGTTGGTTCTCTATTCCACAGTTTTGAGTCATGTATGTTTTATTTACCTAATGTTGCAGCATATGGATATGATAGACTGACTGACTGAGTAATTGCTTTTACAGCATTTGCGTAAAAACATAGGCATTCCTTTTTTATAATGTTTATGTGGAATGGATAGTATAGACAAAGAAATCCTATGGGTGCAGTGATATCTGAGTCATTTCCTTCACGTTCTGTTGCCTGTCAACTTTGACAAATTAAATGGGGAGGAGATGAGAACATGGCTTCTTGGTGGTGACATTGACACGAGCGAACTTCCTGATGCAACAGTATGGTAACTGCGGGAAACGGACAAGCTCACCTTTTGATCCGAGGCACTCCGAGTAGTCTTTTGCAGGCTATTCGATTTTACAATTCAATGCTCCTCAATCCCCTTCCAAGTTGTGATAGTATATGAAAACAATATTGAGCGCTTCTAAGCTTAAACTGTATTTTGTCCTCCCTACCGGAGACTCCAGGGAGCTCTCCAGCTTGCCAACCATTGGCGCATGAAACCTTCAGCCTATACGTTGATTCAGTGAGTCATCACGACGCTGTAGTAAGAGTTTGGTCTGCACTTGGCGTCTCCTTGCATTTCCCGGTCCTATATCTGCTAGCCAGCTATAGGACTCCGGTCTCCGCTGCGCACGGTGAGCGCCCGGTAGCCTACCTATCATACCCTTGGCGGAGAGGGGTCTGCTCGCTCGTGTCTGTTGGAGTTTGGAGGGGTGCTGGTCGTTTGAGAACACGTGACCTAATCTGATCATACGATTGTGTCTAGGATTTGGAAGAAGGGTCTGGCTACATCGTGCGCTCGAGGCTCGAAGGTTTTGCGCTCATAGCCAATATGTTTTTTCCCTCCACTCTCTCGCTAGCTCGCTTGTGCCACCGCTCCGCCTACCCTTTTCGCAACATTGACGCAACCTATAAATACTGGAACAAAAGAACAACTTCCTTGACTCCTGCTGAAACTGCACTTAATCGGGACACGGATCCCTGTTGTCAAGTGAAAGGAAATATTGAGACTGGGGTTTATCTGGCAGCGATTTGAGCTGTGTCATCCCACTCGAACACTGGTCTCCGAGGCGCATAGTAAGTAGAATTAACCAATCGTACTCTTTAAACTTTTTGATTTTGATGCCGGGGTTCTGTCCTAGATCTAGCCAGTTGCATCCTCCTTAATGGACTTCAATGTCGAAAATAAATGTTGATTGTTCGCCGTAGGGTTGTTTGCGCTTTGTTTTCCTTGGAAATTGGACACAAAGTGCCATCAGATTCATGTTGAATTTCTATCTCCTTCAATTAATTGGGAACGAATTTTCCATTAACTATTAAGTGGATAACACTGGTGACATTGTCTTGTTTAGGCTACTTGTGGAGTCTTGTCATCTCCTTGCAATTTCTGACTACAGTAGCCTAATTAAAGACCCATTCTAGACACAATTCTTCAGCGTTTCTTTTAGGCTACAGAATTGGTATTCATGCATAGCGTAGTTTATATTTTTTTGAATAAACGTCAAATCAAAGTGTTGCCATGTAGGCAATCATAGCGAGTAGCCGGCTTCGTGGAATAGGCTACTAGATTGATAATAAACTCAAATTCATTTATACTTGTCATTTTATTCACGACTCCATTTAAACCTTGTTCCGTGTTTTAATCCACCACTTGCGCAGGCAAACCGTTATTGTCCTATTGCTTTGTCGCGCTGGTATTTGCAGTGTGTGAACAAAGGACTGGGGATAGTCGGATCGGCAGAGAGCGTCAGTGGAAAGCAGGCGGGCTGTTTACAATAATAACACGATCCCGGTGACGTCACCTAACTGACAGAAGCCGCTTAACCATCGCCAACAGGCTACACTTGGAAAGTGTAGTTACATCATCGAGGTACAGAAGGAGGGCGGGACTTCCGATGGAGTTCAAGAGCTGTTCTGAGTTCAGACCGCCAAAGTGTGAGACTAATGGAGTTGTAGGGTTTAAAAAAGGAAACAATATTTGTTTATAGTGTTGTATAGTTTTTTGCAGTTCATGTTTGCTTTGAACACTAGAGGAACAAATACTTCACATATTACACTTGATTTGATAGCCTATTGTGGGTTTCATCTCATAGCTTTGCCTACTCCTCAAGGTATTCACCAATGAATCCAGTATTCACAACAGCCTATTGTTTGTTCTATGAAGTTGTGTGGAACATGGATGATAGCCTAATATTCACTATATTTCTATTTGGTTTGAGAAAGAGCCAAGTAGAAGTTTGTCAGGCTTCTCTCCCTTTCACCCTGGATGTGTATAATGCAATTCGTACTCCTGGCGTTTTGCACGCTTAATGTGATAAGTGTGTGTGTGTGTGTGTCTACACAGCCACAGACAGTCATTACTTGTGCTGCAAGTCCTAAGCTTGCCAAGAAAGTGATATCGTTTAGCAGGTAAAACATCATTTTTTCCCTATGTTGATAGACACACTTTAGCCATGTTTTTTTTATATTAGACAATATGAATGTCTAGGGCGGAGATCTTTTTTTTACTAATCGCTAATTCAACTTGTTTATGAGTTATGAATATGTAAGGAAACTGCTATTATAAAACATTATACATCTGTGTCCACACAGTGGTGTGAGTAAGAGAGAAAGAAAGGGATAGAGCGAAAGGGAGAGGAGATACACCAAGGACTAGTGTGACCAGTGCACCGGCTTTGTGCTATAAAGGGTCAGAGGTCGATGTTGTGTTTTCAGGGTGACCTGCCAGCGACTATTAGCCATTGATGAATGTGATGTTGCTCAAGTGTGCGAGTTGGCCCCCTCCCAAAGGGGAGATGGCCTAACACACCCCCTCTAACCCTACCCCACCTCCACACACACACACACACACACACCACACCACCCCCTGCACTGCCCTGCTGACAGGAGTACAAGGGGGCAGCTGCTACAGATGTCTTTTGGAGCGAGGGGGAGGAGCACCAGGGACACATCAATAGAGGGGCTCTGGGAGTGTCTCTTTAGAGCACTCTCTCTGGGACTCACAAAGCTGTTTGGCACCAAGATGTTTGGGACCAAGACATCTTCAGATGCAAACAAGTGCAATAGAGACAGGTTATGTTATATGCATTTATGCAGGCCTATGTATGTGTGCTCACATATGTAATAATGTTAATAATAATCTGTTCAATAAATAAACTCTATTTAGGCGCACTGCAGTTCACCAGTCCCCATTCAAATGTACTTTTCTTTAAGGAATTGCTCCTGATATCTGTATGCACCAGTTTAGTGCCCACACAGGCCACATGACAGTTCCCAACTAGAGCATTTATCTGGAGTTGACTCTACTCTGTAAACAAGCTGCCTTCACATCCACACCCATCTGCTGAGCACAGCCACTCACGTCCACACTTCTCCATATCAGAGTTTTGTGAAGCGGTCTTTCACTCTGTTTGGTGCATCTGTTTAGGACTCTTATTATACTCAATCCTCTTTATTCTTAGGTTACAAAAGTGATTTTAAATTGTGTTTTTATTTGGGGTGTAGCAGGGTGAAAGTGACATCTCTGACTTTGTTTGTGGACCAGGCTGAGGTGTTAGATTCGATAATGTGACACAGATCAATCTCGGGGCATTGTCCACTAACCATGTTTACAGTCTCAGTGTAGAGCCGGGCGTGGAGAGTATTAACAGATTTCAAATAATAGACTGGTGCTGTCTATATTTGGCCGTGGGTCAAGTGTGTATTTGCTCTTTTATGTTATTTCAGCTGAACACAGGAGGGATTTCCCCTGACTGTCCTGTCCGAATCCCCATGTTGTGACGGAGAGGCAGGCAGACTTACAGTGTGACAGATTTGGCCTAAACCCTTCCATGACTAAGTTGAGGGTGGCTAGGTAAAGGACAGGTAGATTGGCCAGGTTTACAAACTGTACGATGGATGACTGGACGGAGGGAGGGTTGGACAGAGGTAGAGAAACCGAAAGATGTCATTATGTCGGTTTCTCTTTTCTAAAATATACTGAACAAGAATACAAACGTAACATGTAAAGTATTGGTCCCATGTTTCATGAGCTGAAATAAAAGATCACAGAAATGTCCCATACACACAGAAAGCTTATTTCTCTCAAATGTATTTACATCCCTGTTAGAGAACATTTCTCCTTTGCCAAGATAATCCATCCACCTGACAGGTGTGTCATATCAAGAAGCTGACTAAACAGCATGATCATTACACAGGTGCACCTTGTGCCGGGGACAATAAAAGGCCACTTTAAAATGTGAAGTTTTGTCACACAAAACAATGCCACAGAGGTATCAAGTTTTGAGGGAGCGTACAATTGACATGCTGACTGCAGGAATGCCCACCACAGCTGTTGCCAGAGAATTTAATATTAATTTCTCTACCATAGCAGCGTTGTTTTAGAGAATTTGGCAGTATGTCCAACCGGCCTCACAACCGCAGACTACGTGTAACCACACCAGCCCAGGACCTCCGTGTTCGGCTTCTTCACCTGCATGATTGTGTGATACCAACTACCTGGCACGCTGGAGAAGTGTGCTCTTCATGGATGAATCCCGGTTTCAACTGTACCGGGCAGATGGCAGACCTTCTGAAACTGTCTGCCATCTGCTTGGTACAGTTGAAACCGGGATTCATCCGTGAAGAGCACACTTCTCCAGCGTGCCAGTGGGCATTGAAGCTGAGCATTTGCCCACTGAAGTCGGTTACATTGCTGCAGTCAGGTCAAGACCCTGGTGAGGATGACAAGTACGCAGATGAGCTTTCCTGAGACGGTTTCTGATAGTTTGCGCAGAAAGTCTTCAGTATGGCGTCATGTGGGCGAGCAGTTGGCTGATGTCAATGTTGTGAACAGAGTGCCCAATGGCGGTAGGGTCATGGTATGGGCAGGCATAAGCTATGGACCACGAACACAATTGCATTTTATCTATGGCAATTTGAATGCAGAGAGATACCGTGATGAGATCCTGAGGCCCATTTTCATGCCATTCATCCGCCGCCATCACTTCATGTTCCAGCATGATAATCCACGGCCCCATGTCACAAGGATCTGTACACAATTCCTGGAAGCTAAAAATGTCCCAGTTCTTCCACAGCCTGCACACTCACCAGACATGTCACCCCTTGAACACGTTTGGGATGCTCTGGATTGACGTGTACGACAGCGTCTTCCAGTTCCCACCAATATCCAGCAACTTCGCACAGCCATTGAAGAGGAGTGGGACAACATTCCACTGGCCACAATCAACAGCCTGATGAACTCTATGCGAAGGAGATGTGTCGCGCTGCATGAGGTAAATGGTGATCACACCAGATACTGACTGGTTTTCTGATCCATGCCTCTACTTTTTTTTTTTAAAGGTATCTGTGACCAACAGGTGCATATCTGTATTCCCAGTCATGTGAAATCCATAGATTAGGGCATAATGGATTTATTTCAATTGACTGATTTGCTTATTTGAACTGTAACTCAGTGAAATATTTGAAATTGTTGCATGTTACGTTTATATCTTTGTTCAGTGTATATGCACACTAGCTAGGCCTTGTCAGGGTGTGAAGCCCCTCCTTGGTGTGTGTGTGTGTGTGTGTGTGTGTGTGTGTGTGTGTGTGTGTGTGTGTGTGTGTGTGTGTGTGTGTGTGTGTGTGTGTGTGTGTGTGTGTGTGTGTGTGTGTGTGTGTGTGTGTGTGTGTGTGTGTGTGTGTGTGTGTGTGTGTGTGTGCGTGTGTGTGCTGTGCATAGTCCCACATGTAATATCCAGGTTTGCATTAGATACTGCAAGTGTGTTGTGTGAACTCCCCCGTTGCCCACATCCCTTTGTGATGCGATGTCGTCCCGTGTCTGTTTGTGGTGTGAAGGGACCCATCCTCAGTCACATGACAAAAATAAACCCTCAGAACCAAGAACTCCTTGAATGAGAAGCATCTGAGAGTGTTACAGCCAACCTGGCCATGTATGCAAGTAGTCTAACATGAAATCGAAGTATCAGGCTAAATCAGCAGCCCCAGCCTGGTCAGCTGTGTGCTTGATCGTCCGCTGTGCCTGAACTGCGCCGCCGCAACCACCACACTGTGGCTCTTGTTCCCTCCTCTCTCTCCCCTCACCCCCCCTTCTGTTCCAAACGTCCCCTAATGAAGAGATGCATTATGTGATTTCATTTAGGGTCCCTGCGAGAGAGAGAAAAATAACAGAACCACAGATTTGTGTGTGGTGACATGTGACTCATAAGGATCTCTCCCTCCTTAATGCAAAGCTGTGTGTGTGCTCATGTGACAGTGACACAATGCAGAACAAGCTGTGTAGTATTCCAGTGGATGGCTTGGGCTTGGGCACGGCTACTGTGTACAGTTGCTATTAGTGGGAGACCCATAGGGCTACAGCTCACATTATCTCCTAGATTTGTCATAATAAAGCTAAGAAGTGAACCTCATTGTCTGGTCCAACTAGTTGCTTTTAACATTTTAGCAATGACAGTGAGTTTGTGTCACTCTCTTAATCTCTTTCTTTTCCCTTCTTATTTTCCGCTTTGTGAGAAAGATCGCATTTAGCTGAAGTGTACTGATCCTGTAGATAACTGACAAGTTGTGTGTGTGTGTGTGTTGTATGTGTGTAAACTTAGGCTAGCATTAGGTTTTCCCTCCAGGCCATGGGGGTGTTTTTGCTGGCTCATCTCTGCCTGTTTAACAACACGGAGCTCCTCCTAACTGGCTTCCTGTACAAACCAGTTTATCTGTAAACAAACATGTTTTTTTCCTCCCAGTCCCATTGTCCACACTGTACCAGAAGGCATGTACACAATGAATGCACGTGCTCTCTCTCACGCGCTCTCTCTCTCTCTCTCTCTCTCTCTGAGCTGTTTGTCACGAGTGCCTGTCTCTCTCTCTCATAGTGTATGCCTCTGTACTGAGGAAGCCTTTACTGAGAACTTAAATACTTGTTTAATTATCAGATGCAGTTAGTTTGATTTGAACAGCTTTATGTATTTAATAAATGGTGTATGTTCTCTGAATGTGACAGGATGGGGAAGTGGCAGAATACAAATGGAAAGTTTACCAAATTTGTTAGATGAAAGTTATAAGAAACAAGAGTCCACTTTGTCTGTCACCAGAGCTGTCTGTCACCAGAGCTGTCTGTCACCAGAGCTGTCTGTCACCAGAGCTGTTTGTCACCAGAGCTGTCTGTCACCAGATCTGTCTGTCATCAGAGCTGTTTGTCACGAGTGCCTGTCTAAAAACAAATGGCTACCTCAGTTGAGTAGGCCTATGGTCGCAAAATTCAGTTAACTTTCCCTACATTTCCTGCTTATTCCCTCCTAATTCCTGAAATCCTCCGACCAGGAATTTAAAACCAGTCACCATATTCAAAATAATGTAACATTCCCAAGCTCTCCTTCATGTATAATATATCAGGAAATGAGGCCTGGGTGTTGAGCAGAGCAGATGCTGAGTGCCCTGGGGTATTGTAGACATGATGTGTGTGTGTGTGTGTGTGTGTGTGTGTGTGTGTGTGTGTGTGTGTGTGTGTGTGTGTGTGTGTGTGTGTGTGTGTGTGTGTGTGTGTGTGTGTGTGTGTGTGTGTGTTTGGGGGGAGTGGGAGGGGGGGTGGAATGGCTTTCTGTGTTTAACTTGCTAGAGGTGCACACAGCGCTGGAGGTGATAACAGGTCCAACCCACCCCCTGTCTTGGCCTGGCCTGTCTGTACACGGCTGTGTGTAGTCTCAGGATCTGTTCTAATACTTAATGCATTATTGGATGAATCCTCCATTCCCTGAGGTAGGCTGTATCACTTCAACATATAGGTGAGAGTAGGGCTAGTAGGATACCATACCCCTACATTGCTTTACTCCGATCGTGTCATGTCAGATCAGATCATTTCCTGGTTGCTAAAATTCAAATAGTTTGCTTAATTTCAGTTTAAGTGACAAAACATCAAGTATAGTGTAGAGAATCATTGTACCATCTAAATCGCTGTATAATTATTTTTTTATAACCCAAAATATTGTATTTTAAGCTGTTTGAAGCTGGTGTACAAAACCAAAAGTAAAAGACGCAAAAAATAAACTTAGCTCACATAGAACAGATCTACCGCTTCTTAGACTTGCTTTCAATGAGAATGACAGATCTAACACACATGTCTATGTGAATTTGGTCAGGAAGCCCAAAAAGTTCCATATTGTTGCTCTAAAAAGTCACTTTGTATAAAAGTGTCTGCTAAATGACTGTGTTAAACACATTATAGAGAAAATAAGGTAGTGAATAAGGATGGATTAATGAATGAAAGACTGGTGAGTTGATAGCTGCTTGTTCCTTGGTTATGCCTACTGTCTTTTTTTGCAAGCCTCTTGTTCCCCTGCTTATAGGCCTACTCTTTTGAACGTCATCTTGTACCATAATCCTCATGTGGATTGAGAGGATTTGTGTGGTATTTAATTTAACCCAGTGCCCTCTTACTTTGTGGGGAACTCCCAATAAAACTAGGCTGATCACATTTACTTCACTGTCCATGGAAGAAATATTGAATTCTGAGGTATTATACAAACCAAACAGCAATCCAGCAGTCCATGTTACCATCATCATTGGTTACCACCCTATGTAGGCTATGCCTACAATTCTGCATAAGGTTATATACAATGCATTCGGAAGTATTCAGACCCCTTGACTTTTTCCACATTTTGTTACGTTACAGCCTTATTCTAAAATGCATTAAATAATAGTTTTTCCTCATCAATATACACACAATATCCCATAATGACAAAGTGAAAACAGATTTTTAAACATTTTTGCACGTTTATTAAAAACAGAAATACCTAATTTACATAAGTATTCAGACCCTTTGCTATGAGACTCGAAATTGAGCTCAGGTGTATCCTGTTTCCATTGCTCATCCTTGAGATGTTTCTACAACTTGATTGGAGTGGACCTGTGGTAAATTCAATTGACTGGACATGATTTTAAAAGGCACACACCTGTCTATATAAGGTCTCACAGTTGACTGTGCATGACAGAGAAAAAAACCAAGCCATGAGGTCGAAGGAATTGTCCATAGAGCTACAAGACAGGATTGTGTCGAGGCACAGAAAAAAATCTGCAGCATTGAAGTTCCCCAAGAACACACTGGCCTCCATCATTCTTAAATAGAAGATGTTTGGAACCACCAAGACTCTTCCTAGAGCTGGCTGCCTGGAGAATCTGAGCAGGGCCTTGGTCAGGGAGGTGACCAAGAACCCGATGGTCACTCTGACAGAGCTCCAGAGTTCCTCTGTGGAGATGGGAGAACCTCCCAGAAGGACAACCATCTCTGCAGCATTCCACCAAACAGGCCTTTATGGTAGAGTGGCCAGACAGATGCCACTCTTCAGTAAAAGGCACATGACAGCCCAATTGGAACAAATATTCTGTGGTCTGATGAAACCAAGATTGAACTCTTTGGCCTGGCTGCCAAACATCACGTCTGGAGGAAACCTGGCACCATCCCTATAGTGAAGCATGGTGGTGGCAGCATCATGCTGTGAGGATGTTTTTCAGTGGCAGGGACTGGGAGACTAGTCAGGATCAAGGGAAAGATGAACTGAGCAAAGTACAGAGAGATCCTTGATGAAAACCTGCTCCAGAGCACTCAGGACCTCAGACTGGGGCGAAGGTTCACTTTCCAACAGGACAACAACCCTAAACACACAGTCAAGACAGCGCAGGAGTGGCTTTGGGACAAGTCTCTGAATGTCCTTGAGTGGCCCAGCCAGAGCCGGACTTGAACCTGATCAAACATCTCGGGAGAGACATGAGAATAGCTGTGCAGCGACGCTCTCCATCCAACCTGACAAAGTATGAGAGAATCTGCAGAGAATAATGGGAGAAACTCACCAAATGTAACGGTGCCAAGCTTGTAGCGTCATACCCAAGAAGACTCGAGGCTGTAATCACTGCTAAAGGTGCTTCAACAAAATACTGGTTACAGGGTCTGAATACTTATGCAAATGTGATTAAAAAAAATATATATACATTTGCAAAAATGTCTAAAAACCTGTTTTTACTTTGTCATTATTGGGTATTGTGTGTAGGTTGATAAGGGGAAAAAACTATTTAAGCTATTTTAGAATAAGTGTGGAAAAAGTCAAGGGGTCTGAATACTTTCCGAATGCACTGGAATAGGCCTCTCACTCACTCTTACACACACACACACACACACACTCTCTCTCTCTCTCTCTTTCTCTCTCTCTCACTCTCTCTCTCTCTCTCTCTCTCTCTCTCTCTCTCTCTCTCAGTTACAAAGGGGTTGTGCTTATAGAATAAGGCTATCTGACAATTTAAGTGAATAATGTATCTAAACTTATTTAGCATTGTGTGCTATAATCAGGCGGCAAGAGAATGGATCCTGCAAAATCGCTCAGTCAGTCTCGGCTACTCAAGCCTATCCTAAACTTGCGCAATCGGCTAGTGTCTGTTCAAATAGCCTATGGTTGTTCATTGAGAACTCCCTCTATCTTTCATGTGTCTGCGAGAAAGTATACACTTCATAGCAGCCTTACAAATTCTGCAGCGGTTCAAGTTGCCATGGCAGGAGTGACTGAGAGAGGCGACCAGTCTCTCCACCAACCCAATGACTGTAAAAATAATTGACAAAGCCATCGAACACGTGACAACATTCATTCTTATGTGAAGACTCAATAGCACATTGAAGCCAAATTCAGTCAATTAAGATGGCATCTCATGGAGACATAACATGCTTGCAGTTTGAGCTACTCCAGGAAGTGACATTGCAGGCTCTGTGCTGCCCCCTCTCATTGAGTAACTATAGTTGAAGGCCGACCAGGGTACTGCAGGCTGCCATTAGCAACTAAATTATCCTTATAACTGCTTCTGTGTGCGAAAAAAAATTCGGTTCATGGACATGCATCTAGTGTATTAGAAGCAATTATTGGTACTATGATTGTCTTCTAAACATTTCTTTATTTACTTATTTACAGGATGATTGACCACGAAGATTGCCATTTCCCTATTCACTATATGGGGGATCACGTTTTCTGCAAACAATGCCTGCAGTACCGCGTTCGGCCTTTCACTCCGGTGGCTTTAATGAGAGTTGGCAATCGTTCCCCCCTGCTCCTCCCCCCCCCCCCCCCCGCATCATCACTGGAGGGGTGAGCGAGAGCTGTGCTGTTGCACTGTTGAAATGTTTAGTTGGGAAGACTGCAGATATTTCCCTTGACTTTATGTTAGGTAGAAAGCTTTTGACTTTCCCTATCACCGAAATGTGCCCAAACCAGAGAAGACACAAGCCACAAGATGTGCTTTCTTTAAAAGTCTACATCCATGAGCGCCACAGACTATGCCCCCCCCCCCCCCCGCCATAATGTAGTCCGGCAGTTGCAGTCTCCTGAGTCTTTCATTCAAATGAAGCTTAGAAAAAAAGCATTATTTTTAGTAAAAGTGTTGCCTACTGAAAATCAATTGCGTAAGCCAAAAACATCCGATCTGTCGAAAGGTTTGAAAGTAGCTTGAATCCACACCCCCGTGGCTAAAATCGGGTTATTTTATCACCAGTTTGCCTTGTCAGGATGGATTTCGTATAGGTAGCGTATCGTGCTCTTTTGCTGTTGACTTCGAAACTGGAAAATATTCGCTTTTTTAATCTGAATTCTTATCTTTCAACCGCCTCATCTTTACTTGAGTAATACGTCTGTGTTCAAAGGGACCATTTGTGTTTAAGTGTGACAGTATGACTATATAGGCTTTTATACATTTTAAAACAGGTTGTACATTTTCTTTCGGGACTTAAAGTGTTAATTTCCCCCCTCCGTTGGCCGTAGAAGAGAACGCTGCGTGGGCTGCAAGATCATTTGAGAGTGCATTTTGTTTCTCCTCCAATCCGCTACACAGAGCTCAATCCCGATATGCCCAATGGGGAGAAGGGGTGGCTCTAACGAATTTGAATGAAGAGAGTATCTTTCGGCGCCATTTTCGAGTTAGCTGCGTTTGCTTCAACAGCTGTGAGGAGCGGCTGCTGAGGGTAGGCAAGTCAAGCGCTGGAGCTGTCGAAAGAGAAGATTTTTTTCCCCCCAGACACTCAAAAAATATCACAAACATATTAAAATTATCCCGGAAAAAGAACACCGATGGATGGTGGACGAAATAAAGGAAAATAAGTAAAAGAGTACGTCGTATCGACCGGTGGAGACGTTAGATGGTTAGCTAGTGAATGCTAGCGAGAAGAAAGGGGTGTCTGACTTGGCTATTTTGAGAAATGCAACATTTAGAAAAACATTTGCGACAAATTAGTGGACCTTTCTAAAAAATAATAAAAAAGTTGAGAAATTATTTCAGGGTCAAGTGAGTGGAGTATGACCGGTGGAATGTGGATTTTTTACTATTATAGTCCTTTTTTGGAACGTTCAGTTTGAGCGGGAGGCACTGAACAGACTGTCGGCACGGCTGTCAACAACAAATGCACAGCAAGCTGTGGCTTGATATCGCTACCTTTTGTTGAAATACATACAATGATACCAATGATTTAAATACTTTTTAAGGTTTGTAAGGCTGAGGACACAGTTTCATATGTTCATTTTTTCTATTTTTGAGGAATTTAAGTATAAGTAGTCGCTTACCTACTCATTTTATCATGTTTTCTAGTTAAGTTAACGTTAGTGGATTCACCTGATGGAAAGCTTTTCACAACCTCTTATGGTAAGTGTGTCTATTGATTGCTGTTTCAACTAACAAGAGAACGTTCGTTATCCAGCCACCAATCGACAATTCTACCAGCTTGTGATACCTCTATTTACTCAGTGATTGTCTCGTTTGTTTTGACATCCCGATGCAATTTTTAGCCTAATGAATAACTAGCTACGTTGTGTAGGTAGTCTAATTGTCTGTCCGAACAGTTGCCAAGTTTTGCTATCGTTTAATGTATCTTGACTTAACATCTTAGTTATTTCCAAAGCGACCCCCCAAAAAAATCAGCTGGCCTAGAACTCACTTTTTTTCCTATGATTGAGATGGTGTTTGCTCAGTCAGTCTTTACAATGTGGCGCTCGCCTGTGCGATTGCAACATACGGTTTAACTTTTACCAAACTACTGGCTACTGTAGCCAGTACGTGAGTTAAGACAATTAAAATGTACATTGTACAAGCGGTGTTGTCAAGGCTGCGTGAATGTCTGTGATACAATGCAATGTTTCAGCCTTGATTGACTTGCACTAGGTAGTCACAATATTAATCGCATTGAATAATAATAGTATGCTAAAATGTAACGTTTGTTACAAGAGTGAGTCCTTTACTGCAGTTTAAACTACCAATTAATTTACTTGTGCGCTTTATTCCGTGGCGGGGGAGGCGGCTTGCTGACACTAGACCGATGCAATATGGTAGGCTCTAATACGAGTCATACTATTTTCGTCCTGTCGTTCACTGTACTGAAATCGTGGCGCTGTGTAAAACTTGTATATCCAACTAGAAAAAAGCGTGCCGTATTGTTAGGCCTGCTCAACAAGGAAATTATATTATTTCCCCACGTAATATACACTTCAGTTATTTTAATCCTGCCCCACCGTGGCCTTTAGCTACTACAACTCTTCATACAGAATAACCCATTTATTTCAGTTTACTTTTTAATCCTGAGCTCCTTTCCACCAAGCAATTATAGTCATCTGATTATGTTTTGTAGCCTACCAAACTACTCAGAACTCCCCCTTCCTTGTCGACAAAACTAAAAGCAGCGACTGGTCTGCTGCAGTAGGGGTCAAATGTCCCTGACGGGTCAATTATCTTAATTGATGTAAAGGTTTCTACTCTTGTCATGTGATGTCAAAATGGGGTTAACAAGAATTAAAACTTGGGCCAGTTTCCACGTCTCTTGGTCCCAAGCACATTGCATTTAGACAGTGTCTCCCCTCGGGAACTCTACCTACTCTAGAGTTGAGGCTTTTCTAATTGTATTCATTCCAAATTGAATATGACCTACTCTTGCCATTTATTTTTCTCAAGGAATCCCCCCCCCCAAAAACAGGTTTGATGGCTTTTCTTTTTAAATATTTTGATTTGGTGCAACCCTGTCCCTGGGTTGTCTAAACTGCTTCTACAGTATAACCAAATATGTATTGAAATGCCTCCTGTTGAATCCAAGGCGTGTATTAGTGACATAGCCTGACTCGTATGTACAGGGAAATATCAATTATACTTGAACTTAAGACCAAATGTGTATTTTTCCTAGCTACCATTGTAGCAGGACAGAGATGATATAGATGTATTTGATTTTGTATCAATTAGGCCACCCTACTATGGTCAGTTAAAGCAGATGGGAGTTAGTTTTAAACCCTGGGCTTAGACAGAAGTAGTTCTAATATAATTTTGTTCCTGTGATCTCTGCTAAACCTAGCGTGAGGGGGAAACCCTCTGAAAACCACATTGTGGAGGTGGTAATGCATGAAGCTTTTCTGTTATTTATTTAATTTTACTAGCCCAATCTTGAGCATATGAAGTTCTCACGTTGTCATTCTATAAGAAAAGGCATCAGAATTTGAATAGAGAACTTTTGGGTTTGTAGAATGCACCATGTGAAATACACTTTACTTGTTTTGAGTGATATCAAGTGTGAATTTTCCCCCATCGTTGATTATTGGTATGTTTGTGTTTACTTAAACTGGCAAGTGCAGACTGGTGTCAAGTATTCATTTGCCCAGTTTAACGCTGTTCTCCAGAGAGAAAGGGAAAAAGAGACCCTCCAATGCAACATAAGTGTAGTTGTGAGTGTCATATGCAGCCTATATCATGCTCACTACAGTAGTTTTGTCTTGCAAATTTTATCAAGAAGTGATACTAAAGTTAGCAGTGCAGCATTTGCAGGAAGTAGACAAATTAACACCGTGGCATAGGAAACATTTTTAATTATCTGCATCAACAAAAAATGTAGGTTAATGGATATTTTTGGATGTGAAATATTGGTACTAGCTATATCATTGCTGAAAAAAGGAATATCTGACCAAGTGTTAGTCAGGTGAGCCCGGTCGTGAAACACAAGTGTTTGTGTAGTTCTAGAACATTAATGACATTTGGTGACTCATCGTTCTGTATTCTCAGGCCCCTCTGGCAAAATGGGCTCCCACCCCCATTTCCTGGTGAAGTTGTGCCTCCTCTCTGCTCGCACGGCCTGCTCACACGTGTGATAGCCGGTCTGTAGAGAACCACCCCATGCAGCACAAACTCTGTAGTATTTAAATTCACCATGATGCGAGCAGGTTTTTACATGTTTTGTTGGTTATTTTCCAGGGCACTGTCGTGGAGTGTGGTTCCACAACTATGCCATGTCAAAGGCAGGCCATAAAGAGGCAATACTGGTGCCTCCCTCATAAAACAGGATACTACTTCACAAATCCTGATAGTTTTACTCTTAACTGGTTCACTGTGGGGAATCCATGTTTGAAATTATTTATTGAGTATTATGGTATTATGTAAAATGTAGTATTGAAATGTTCTACCCACAAAGTGTATGGTTGTTGTAATGTCACAAGTGCTTATATAATGTGGAGCGTATTAAGTTGCTTCTGTCATGCATACATTTTTCTTGACATGTTTTGCATTGGCGTCAGTCTTTGCATAGGCCACAGTGCATCCTAGTGTCACATTTGCACACGGCAGATTATTATACCTGCCCCTTCTACTAAATGCCGATTCCTGTAGTGTAGGCCTACTAAAAACTATATCTCAGTTTGGTGATGGGCAAATATATTAGTCTTACTTTTTTTTATGCTGATGAAGTGGCAATGCCACTTGTATATCAGTGAAGGTTTTGAAAAATGTTGATGTTTGTGCAGTTCTTATTTAGTGTGTGTGTAATATATATATCACACACAGTCCCTTCAGATAGTCACACCCCTAGACTTTTTACACATTTTGTTAGACTGAATTTAAAATGGCTGAAATTGAGATTCACTGGCCTATAGACAATACCCTATGTCAAAGTGGAATTATGTTTACAAATTAATTAAAAATGAAAAGCTGAAATGTCTTGTGTCAAGTATTCTACCCCTTTTATGGGAAGCCTCAAATAAGTTCAGGAGTAAAAATATGCCTACGTTTCATGGACTCACTCCGTGTGCAATAATAGTGTTAAACATGCTTTTTTTGGGATGACTACCTCATCTCTACCCCACACACAATTATATGTAAGGTCCCTCAGTCGAGCAGTGAATTTCAAACACTGATTCAACCACAAAGACCAGGGAGGTTTTCCAATGCATCACAAAGAAGGGCAGCTATTGGTAGATGGGTATTATAAAAAAAGAAGCAGACATTGAATATCCCTTTGAGCATGGTGACGTTATTAATTACACTTGGTATCAATACACCCAGTCACTACAAAGATACAGATGTCCCTCCTAACATAGTTGCCAGAGAGGAAGGAAACTGCTCTGGGTTTTCACCATGAGGCCAATGGTGAATTAAAAACCTTTAGTTTAATGTCTGTGATGAAAGAAATCGGAGGATGGATCAACATTGTAGTTTTTCAACAATACTAACCTAATTGACAGAGTGAAAAGAAACCCTGTACGGAATAAAACATTTCCTAAACATGCATCCTGTTTGAAATTGGGCACTAAATTGCAGCAAAGAAATTAACTTAATGTCCGGAATACAAAACGCTATGTTAGGGGCAAATCAACACAAGTATGAGTACCACTCTTCATATTTTCAAGCATGGTGGTGGCTGCATCATGTTATGTTGAAACTTAATCCTAGAGGAAAACCTGGTTCAGTCTGCTTTCCACCAGATACTTGGAGATTTATTCACCTTTCAACAGGACAATAACCTAAAACGTGGCCAAATTGACACTGGATTTGGTTATCAATAAGACAGTGAATGTTCCTGAGTGGCCAAGGTACAGTTTTGAATTAAATCTATTTTAAAATCTAAGGCAGAACCTGAAAATATTTGTCTAGTGATGATCAACAACCAATTTGACAGTGCTTGAATAACATATTCTTTTTTTAAAGAATAATGGGCTAATGTTGCACAACTCAAACTCACAGCTGTAATCGCTGCCCAAGGTGCTTCTGAAAAGTATTCACTTGGGTGTGTATTTCATTTTCAATAAATTTGCAAACATTTCTAAAAACATGTTTTCACTTTGTCATTATGGGGTATTGTGTGTAGATGGGTGGGGAGAAAACATTGAATACATTTTGAATTCAGACTAACACAACAAAATGTAGAATAAGCCAAGGGGTATGAATACTTTCTGAAGGCTGTGTCTGTGTGGGGATATATAGTACTGTGCAGTGCAAAACCTTTTATATCCCAGTAAATATTGCTCAGTCTGTATGGACAACATTAATGTGTTGTGGGCACTAAAGCTGTAATTCTATGGCTTTGCTGTGCGGACACCTTATGGTGGTTGTATGGATGTGCTAGACTGCTGACATGTCTAAATGCAGTATTTAATGTATTAGTGATGCTGATAAAAACATCACTCATTACATTTGAACTAATGCTGTCAGGTTGCACCATTTTTAAATCCTCCACAATAAGTTTGACTCTATCCTATTGAAACACATGGTGTATTTTACAAGTCAATTCAGGCTTGACTTAAGGGAAGCTACTGGTAGACATGGCTGCCCCAGTTACTTAAAATATTCATACTTACTGAATATTATGTAGTAACATTTGAAAATATGGTTGTCCTTTCTAGCTTCAGCCTTCCTGTTAGGCTTTTCTTTTTTACACTGGTTGTAGTCAAACGGGAACAAGCGGTCCCTGTGCTTAATTGTATAAAAATATATCATTCATATTGTTTGTGTATGGGTGCCAGTCCACAAAACTGTAAGATGACTATGGGATATAGTCACTCTCTTTAGGCCACATCAAATGAAATGGAGTATCTTATCAGTCAGTCAACCGCATGGGGGAGATGTGAGAATGTAACCGTAGTGGCACTCTGCTGGGCCTCTTTTTTCCTCTGGGTTTGTGGATGTTTCATGATGTCCCCACTCCACCGGCCCCCAGCATCACAAAGCGGCATAGCCCTCTTTACACATCACGAACGGGAACTGTGGATAAATCAAATTTTTGTATCAATGTGTGTTATATTTTGGGGCCCTATGCTAAACCTAGCTTGTGGGATGGGCAGGGAGACTGTCATAGGACTCGAATTAGTGGGAATGCATCGCAGAACAGCTTAACTGTAAGTTGGGGCTTGTGTGTGAGTTTAGACACTTGTCAGAAGGGATAGTGAGTTTTGGCCCAAGTGTGTTGATGGGGTGCACTGTGTACGTGTGAGAGTGCTTTGGATACGCTGGGGGTGTGTCTCTTAAATCCACACACCCCTCTTTTTTCCTCTTTCTCTCACACACCCCTCTCTCTTCCTCTTTCTCTCACACACTGAGCTTGGATCCTAATCTCCCTCACTGCTAGTTCTCTGGCCTGCTCCTCTCATGGAGAGATGACTCATGTTGATTACTAATGCGACAGGCGTTGGTTTGGTGTCAGTGTTTATGGCCGGGTGAGGGTTGTGATGGAGCTGCAGTACGTAGGGTAGTTTCTCTGTCATTTCTCTGTGGGTCCTGTGCCGAGGAGGCGTCGGTCGGGACGTAGCTCTGAAATGGCCGGCGTCACACTGCTTCTGCTTTGTCTACTTCCTGTTGATGGGTTTTCTGGCCCTGCAGTGGTACAGTGGGGAGATGGAGCAGCTCTATTGAAGTGGTGAGTAGTTAAGAGAAACACCTAGTTCTAGTGTTTTGGTAGTTAACCAATTTTTGTGTACAATGTACGTTCATGTGTTTGGTTTACCGTACAGGCAGGGCAGTAGTGTGAGCCTGGGATTTTCTACAGTTCTACACTGGGATGTTTGCTATGTGAGGGGGGACGGGTGTGTGGGGCATGCTTTTTCTCCACAGACGCATGCTGGTCATGGGAATAGTTGTATGGGAAGCCCTCTCCCTAACCTTGACTGGATGTCTCCCCCCCAGTTCACTATACATGCATCTGGACTGGTATGTAGAGTTGAGATAAGGCTGGTTGTGTTAAGGTTTTCAATTGGGTTTTATGTTTTCCACATATAACTGGGTTTGAATTTTGTTTACACCTCTCCTCTTCTGCATTATCAGATGGTTGGCCTGCCAGGCTTTTTTTTCTCTTCCCCAGTGTTCTCAGTCCTCAACACATTAATTGACCTGAAAATATATTGTGTAGTGTTTTCCAGTTGATCTTTTTCCTTTCTTTTCTCTAGTGCTGTGTTGGAGTGAGAAGGGCCCTACTGTAACAGACCCGCCTGACCGTGAATGGGGAGATTGCACACTGGGCTGATTGGTGCTCGGAGGTCACTCGCAAGTCTCCATTAGTGGAGTCGCGTGAAATGAACAAACTGTGTGTTTGACTGTGTGTAGGCTTTGTTTGTGTGAGTGTGTACCTTCTCTGACATTGGTGTTGTGCAGAGGGAACCCCAGTCAGTCAGTTAGCTCTGCGGTCACTCTGCCTGCCTTGTGCTCTACTGGGCATGTGTTGTGTTGGACAAGTGGGAATGGGCTGCTGGAGTTTTTTCAGGATTAACACCCACAACTGCATGACTGGTGTTTCTATGGCTTAGAAGGGTTCCTATTTATAGATGTCAGGCCTGGTGTAAATTACTATAAACAATAAACTGAACCTCTACCTCCCTGCCTGCACACACCCCTGTCCAAAACAGTTAACTCTGGCTAGTTACTCACCACATTAAACTCTACTATTTTACGGTGAAATTAACTCTCTAAAAGACATGAATACACCCAAACCAAGTGTGGAATGGTCAGCTTTAAGTCCCTAACCATTCTAGATGAATGCTGAGAATTGTGATTTTTGTTTAATGTGACTGGATTTTGGTAGTTGGGTTCTGTTAATAGTGATTATATTCTGTTCAATTTATTGTAATGATTTTATGAAAAATGCAGTGTCACGTGTGGGGGAGGGATAGTAAGAAATGTGTTTGTAGGTTGTGTGTCATTGAAGTATAATTCAAATGTAGGCCTATATTATATTTTAGAAAGTGATTGCCATCTTTAAAAAGTCAAACATTCTTAGATAATGGACAAGAACATCCCTCCATACACAAGTACCCAGTTCTTCCAACTTCAGTCTAGTTACACCATGTAGTTACACCATGTCATGGTGTAACTAGACTAAAGTTGGAAGTACATCTGTGTTATTGTGTATGGAGGGATATCCTTGATAATAAAGCCATAGCTTAGGAAATTGCTCTATTATGTTAAGTTTGACTTTTTTTTATTTTTTTAATATAGATTTATCTAGTGTGCCATTTTAGATTTATGTGAAGTTGCATGGGACTGCTTTCAAAACTAAAATCCTTTCCCAGAATGCAATATCAGGCTTCTATAACTTGTCCAGTAATTTGAGATGTATTTGCATTTTTGGTACTAGTTGCTGTCTAAACTGAATTATGATGTGACTGCTTTTCATACTCGACAGCATTGTGCATACAATCCTCATAACCTACTTAAAATAATCAAAGAAAAATGATAACTTCCCTCAACTAAAGTCTGGATGTATCAACTCTATCAAATTAATTATTTAAATGACAATCATTCTCCCATTTGAATAACAATAAAGCAACATTTGAACATTTGCATAAAACAATTGTCAGTACAGTTTAGAAACTTCTTAGAAATTTACCATATAGCCTACACAACATATACGCACATAGCAGAACAGACTTTTGTGTTACAAATGAGGCTAAACTAAATTTGCTCTTGACAAGAGAAGGGTTTGTGATGGGGGGGTCTAGAGCGTCCTGCCCCTGTGGAAAGGGGTCACTCGACCTTTGCCCCGAGAGTCAGGTCACTCTGAGTTGATTATTGAGGGTGCGAGCCATAGGAACGGATTAAAAGGCTGAGGAGCAGAGGAGACAATGGGAGAGAGCAGGGAAAGGTTAAAGCCATAATGGTGTGTGTGTGGATATTGGGTTGTAGTGACAACTGGTCAAGACTCCTCTTGGCCCACTGACGCAGTCTGAGGCCTCATTCAATCACCTGGTTCGTGAGTTAATTTATGATTTTTCATAAAGGTAAAGCGGGGGCGAGAGAGACCCAGAGAGAGAATCTCAAGGAGTGGTGTGTGTGGAGTGCACAAGTGTATTATTCTTCTTTCTTTAGATCAAATCGGGTTAGATTTATTTTTCAATCAACCGGGAGAGCGGGAATGGGAATAATTAGAAAAATATGACATGCCTGACTTGAAATGTAATCAACTGATATGAAGTAAGTCTGTATACTGTAGTTGCTGGTATGGAAAGTGGGTTAAAGTGGTACAGATTGTTTAATTCTTTATTACGATGTACATGAGTCGGAAGCATTAATATTATTCAGGCAATAATTAAGATTTCTCGTGTTTGTATTTATATAGTGACCAGAATACACCTTTTGTTACGGCATTGAAAAATTCTATGGATTTTCACTTTTAGTTGGTGTTCTAGATAAACCACTATAAAACTTGGACCTTATATTTCTAGTTTTGTCAGCATCATGAAATATAGGCCAGTTGCAATTGAGGCCCCCATTTCAAAACCTCTTTTAAAAAGGGGACATATTTAAGTGACCTATCTAGAAGTCATTTGTGGTTTGCTTTGCTGCACATTTAGTTGTCAGTAGCTATTTAACTAATTCTCTGAGAGAATTTGTATTCAGTATGAGGGAAACGGAAATCTATTAATCATTACTTTTCTTCCGTGTCTTTTGACCCACCTTGTCTAAATTAATATTTGTGCCTCAGAGAGGGAGAGTGTGTATTTGTATCCCTCACTCACACTCTGTCCTGGTTAAGTACTTTCTGTTCTATGAACACTTAGCAGAACACAATGGAGCAGGCATTATCTTTGTAACCCAAAAGTGCTCAGCCACAGAACACCTGGGATACTGCCATCAATGATCAACACTATCTCCTGGTCATGTAGATTTTGTGTATCATACTTACCGTGGAGTCTTGTACCAGTGAAAAGGCTTCAAGTTGAGGCTCACCAAAATCTTAAACTGAAATGGTAAAAAAAATATGAAATACTGAAAAGATTGTGTTAGGAGGCCATAGGACGCAATGATCTGAAATTCTAATAAATTAAAACACAGCCTATCAGCTGTTTAGTACAATTTCACCTTGCAATATTTTGGGGGGTAAATGACTAAAGATATTATTTCTCATTATATGGTGTAACTTGAGTGAAAATGAAATCCTGTGAGAAAATCCTAGGCCAAATGTCTTTTTAGCTAACTGGCAGTGCTGCTGTTAATTTAGAAGTTGTAGTGTAATTAAACTGTGTAAGATGCCAAATGTTTGTGTTCACTTCTCTGCTCCCACCCTGTAATAACGGGGCCCATCTCCTGACACAGCACTGTTAACGCTGGGTTATTTCCTTATACACCCACAGTTGTCCAAGATGGCGTCATTGTTTGTTAATCATTATAAACACCTGTGTAGAGAATAGAAAAACCACACATTATTCTCTCTATCATTTCTGATGTGTTTTCCAAATGCTTTATTTTAAGCTCTGACAAGGTCCAGTTGTAATTCATGGCGATGGACTTCATATCCTTGGATTTTGGATGCCTCTGTTGTACACACAGATTTGTGGTCATATTTTTCACACACAACTCAGTCCCCTTCTAATAAGTTACACCAATCATTTATGAAGATGCTATCGCTGGCTGGCCAGGGGGGAGTGGATCATCAACTAATTAATGGTCTTCCAGACGTCCCTTTTTTTCTGTTGGTGACATTGATCAGAGTTGTTGAATTGTGCCGTAGTGCATTAGTGATATTACCAGAGAGTGGTTATCGGACCTGATCAAATCAGCGGAAGCAGGCGATATTTGGAAACTAGGGTAACCATAATTGTGCCTATGTTGCTAGTTAATACCACACCATAACTGCTGTATCACTTTATAAACCCTGTTTGTCTGTTTGCTGCTCTACTTTTCAATAGGTTCCCCATTGACCAGATGGAAGTTTAAGGATGTTTCATTCAAACAGCAGTCAACCATTTTTTTTTTCTTCAGTAAAATAAGTGTGACTTAGCAGAGTTGGGGACTAGTCTTTTTTTATAACTGTCAAGTGATTTGGACATTGACATTGTGATTTGATATTTATGTCCCTTTGTCATGCTGTGTTTCAGTCTAATAGTACTTCTGTTCTACTGATCTTAGGGGATATAGTGAGCAATGAATTTTCATTCTTGAACTGACTGATTACTTTCAAAATTGGCATTTTCTAGAGGTATAGCAATTGCCAGATTTTTATTGTTGAATAATTAATATGTACATGTCTGAGCTGTAATATATGTAATTTTGGAAACAAAATGCTGTATGAACATGAATTATATTTACTCTAACCCAAGCCTTGGGGCCAGATTTATAAACGTTGCACTATAGTTTAGCTAAGTAAAACTGGCCTGATGTGTGATTTGAAAGTGAAGTGATTGAAACTGCATCACCCCTTCAATTTAGCTGATTCAGTCTCAACCTGTCATAATACACAAACACACGTGATCTGTTGTAGAAGAGAGAAAAAAAATACAACCTCAGTACTTTGCCTTTTTTATTTAGCTGATTATTTACCCCCATTCTCTCCTGTGCTTTGCAGATGGTTTGAGTCCTGGAGTTCCTTTCAGACACCGATAGACCATCTGGATGCTGCTTTCGGTGATTCCTCACAAAACTTCAAATTATTATTTTCCACAATGTAATCCATATAATGTTCCTTTGGAGGAAGTATTGTTGGCATATATTTCACAATTTGTATCTAAAAGTATATTTGAGAAATAATCAATCCATGTTGGCCTACCTAGACACCATAACTGTTGATCTATATGGAGCACAAACATAATCTTCATGTCATTTAAAACGTCATTGTGTGCTCTAAAATGAGAAACATTTATGTAAATGTATTATGATTTTGAAAAGTATGAAAATGATAAATTTTTCTCATTGTGTTTTATGGACTGTTTTACTGACAGAAGGTAAGAGTGGGATCTCTGGGACTTTTTTTGTTAGTTATGACCAAATGTATGTGGTGGGGGTATGTTGAACTCCATTCTTCCTATTGCGAGTACAGAACAGCAGAGTACAGTACATTATACTGTACTCTGGTGTACTGTACTGACCTATAGTCTACTTTTCTGTAGTGAGCTATACTGTACTGAACGCTACTCTGCTGTTCTGTACTGGCAATAGAAAGAATGGAGTTCTACATACCCCCACCCCACATATTTGGTCATAACTCAAAAAGTCCCAGAGCTCCCACTCTAACCTTCTGTCAGTAAAATATGAGAAATTGAAGTCGCTATATTTGTGATATTAATTTCCATACTTTTCCAAATATTAAATGTACATTTAAATCTTGAATAATGAAATGTTTTACTCATTTTAGTGGATACAATGAGGTTTCAAATGACAAGATGCAGTTTGTGCCCCATATAGATCAACAGTTATGGTATCTTGCAATGCTCCTGGGTATGGCTGAAATGTCAAATATGCTAACTTGGATACATTTTTTCTCAAATATGCATTTAGATACAAATGTCAAATATATGTCAACAATACTTCATCTTAAGGACCATTTTATGGATAAAATTGTGACAATCCAAAAAATTCCCTTTTGTTCTAGTTTCATGTGGAATCACCGTTTCTTTCTCTGATGTGTGAGGGAGAGAGAGTGAGCCAGAGGATGAGGGTATGCAGGAGAGGGAGTTGGAGAGGATGTGTGTGTGTGTGTTTGCAGGGAGTGCTGAGGGGAGTGAGAGGTGTGTGTGTGTGTAAGGGAGAGAATCAGATGATGAGAGATGGAGCTGGTTGTGGTGGTGCTGTAGCAGCACAGAATGGTTTGTGGGTTACACAGAGATGCAGGCCGTACTGTGCTGCCGCAGTAACGCCTGGACAGACGGCATCTGTGGAACTACCCGGAAGAGTGTGTGTGTGTGTGTGTGTGTGTGTGTGTGTGTGTGTGTGGGATCCGACTGCCTCATCACTGGCTGCCTTGCTGTAGCAGCACGTAAATATTGGAGTTAAAACTACTGCTGAAGCCTCCAGTATTGAACGTGCTGCTGAAGCAAAGCTGACCGCTTACCACCGTTAACTTACGGCGAGTCTGCATGCATCAGTCCCTCTGCTGCGCATCGCAGGAGAACGGTGCACAAGAGAAGACACCGACTGGAGAGGGACGCTGTGTTTCGTCATCTTTATGACAGGTACATAATTGTTTTTGTCCATTTCACTTTTTTATATGTATGTTGTATTTTATAGTTCATTTTTTGGGGGTTATGTTCATATATTTGTACATACATTAACATTTTCTTTGCACATTAAATCATGCAAACAAGTAATAATTTAGACTGGCCCATGTTTTTTTTGTATTGAAACTGATTTGTATTGCATTCTCTAATAAACGTTTTTGAAATGATGCACGTTTTCCTTTTTTTATATTCTCACTATATTAAGTTCGCACTTCGCAGTGTTTTAAAGTTACCATACAACAATAGACCATCATGCTGTTAATGTGTATTTTCAGGCCAAATGCTAATTATATCTCCATGCACTTATCTTCAGAGAAAATCCAATTATTGAAACGATACAAATAGCGACGTGATTTGTCAATTGACCGCATATTTTAATTATATGAAGGTTATAATGTGTATAGGCCTCCTGCACCAGATTTTGGTAAAACGTTTTACTGTGCTGTAACAAAATCTAATTTTTCAACCGCCTACAATGCCTTTTTGTGGGAGAAGAATACACATTAGAACCTTCACCTTTACACTGCTGAGCAAATCAATTGAGCATTATTTTGGTCAAGATAGGCCTTGGACAAGAGTTAGTAAAACGAAGTAGCCTCCTAGCCTGTGTATGGGCCTCAAGTGAGCCGCACTGCACGTTCCACTGTCTAATTTACATCCATTCAGTTTGACTGACTAACATAGGCTATGTCGGCCTATTCGGGTAAATTAGCTTTTTGATTTCTGGGAATATTCCAAACACTAATTTCCAGCTGATCCGTTTTAAATGTAAACTTAATGTGTATAATAATTTAACCCTAATTTCGAAGCTTTTGGGGGTGGTTGCCTATTTTGACAATTAAATGAGGCAGAGAAAAATAGGCTTATTTGGCTAAGTGAGTAGAATTTGGCAATTGGCATGTATATTTTAGCAAGTTATGGGCAACAGAAGACTCGTAAACTTGTCCAAAACTCATTGTGGCTCGTCTACAATTAGCTTATCATATTTATAGCACCAGTCCTGTGTCAACACCTAAACAATCGCGAATGTTACCTGCGAGTTTATCACATCACACAGCGAGTTTCACCTGTATATAGCGGTAAAGTCACCGAATAGGCTTATTGGGACTGACAGATCTGGGGCTAATCGTGGGCAGAAAGGCATGCTATACTGTAGCGTAGCATATATGCTACTGATGATAGGCCTAACTTTGATAAAGGCCAGTGATATATTTTCAAGCCACGGCCTACGAGTTCCTGCAAGGCCATGCATGGTCACACTCGCCAACATGCAATCTACCGATGCTAACGATTGATCTATACTTTTTTGTCAATGTCCTTCAGACTATTGTGGCGTTGCAACGCGTGATCAGCCTATTAAGTGTTCCTTTCGGGGAATTTGGCCAAATTGAAATGTACTAATGATATTCCCTAAGTGACCTGTCTATTGACCTATAGCGTGTCTATATTATCAGCAATTTAAAAGAGGATAGTCTACATAGATGATATATTGTGCCAGCTAGCATAAACAAATCGATTTGATAAATTCCTATATAAAATCAATTATCACACATGGAATAAACCCCGTCACCTGTTATCAAGATGAGTCCCATTATATATCACTTGTGGCCTAAAATCTAATTGAAAGTTTCAGGCGAATGCAGTCAACCACCAAACCACGCCCTATATTCTAGTGTGTATTTTGTATTATTGTGAAACTTTAGCAAATTGATTTCATGATCTCTGGCTTGCCTATAACAGGCTTGATTTTTGGGCCACTGTTTCTGTAGCCTTTACCAGACTTTCAACGTGAGCGAGGCCTGGAAGCCGAGGCTACCGTTATTGTGACAAGCAAATGGTGCAGAGCGCTGCAATGCCAATTGAAGGGAAACGGGCTTATCACTGGCTACCATGGACAGATAAACGCATAGTCAGGATTTGCATGGTTTGAGTCCATATCTTTACAATAAAACATGTCCACTGATGTATTTAAACCCCCAAAAAGTTACCGACAAAATGTAGATATTTTATTTATATTATGATAAACACTAGGTGTTTAAGAATATGCAATAGTGAATTTTATTATTTCTAAAGTAAAATTATTTGTCTTATATGAAGGAACAAATGCGCACTTAAATGCGCACTTAAATGACCAGAATAAAAATAAATGTTTAAAAAAAATGATTGGTAGCCTTTATCAACGCGCAACGAGAGGTTATAATGCGCGGCCAACACTTTTATATTCCCAAACAGACATGTTATTTTATATTTCAAAGGCACTCCATCTTCAGACGTACAATTAGGGCCTCTCACTAAATATTCTCGAATAATTTCACAAAATAAAGCATGGAAAAGTCATGACAAAGACATGGGTGCTTTTCAAAATAGTTTTAAGAGAAAATACCCTTAATTAAAATGGCAATGCTTTTTTCGCTAATTATGTGCAGTGACAAGGTTTGGGAAGTAAAAGATAAATGCATAGAACTATTTTCGACCAGTGTAAAGCATGCTATACACCAACTGCCTGCATAAAGTAAACTCCCCTGAAAAGCCACCATAGTCGATACCCGAAATAGGTCTGTAGAAGTAATTTAGCAATTCAGTTTTTAGGCTAAGCATTTAATCGCAAAAAAATGTATCATATGTATCATTTAAATAGCCTTATAAAAACGTGTGTGGGATACGGATCATCTCGGGTTGGTAGTCTATAGTGCAATGTGTGTAGGCTAGGCCTATGTGTGTATTATACTAAATTAACATATTGCTTTATATTCTTGCTTTAAAAAGTTAGAATAAGCCTAAAATAAGAAAGGTCTCTCTGAGGCACAGTTCTGTTGATTGCGCAATTTGCGCACCATATGCAATTAGATGTATAGCCTATATCAGCATTTCCCAACCTCGGTCCTCGGATCCCAAGTGGTGCACGTTTTGGGTTTTTGCCCTAACACTACACAGCTGATTCAAATGATCAAAGCTTGATTATTAGTTGATTATTTGAATCAGCTGTGTAGTGCTAGGGCAAAAACCAAAACGTGCACCCCTTTGGGTCCCGATGACCAAGTTTGGGAAACCCTGGCCTATATGCTATACCCACGGAATGTTATCCAATATGTTGAATTTAGTTGGATTTTGAATAATTATTGTTAGAAAATGATTGTTATGTAAGATCATTATGCATGCAGGCGCCATTTCATCAAGTCATGTCAGCACCCAATCTTGTGGGTGCATCATTATGCCTAATTATATAATATATAGGCATATTTGCATTTGTTTGAAGTCGTATTAGTTATATTAATTAATTTATTATAGGAAAGAGAAAGACCAACTTTACATTTTCATCCCTTATTTGCCCGGCAACGGTCGTGCTATATATATACATGCTGTGACATTGGTCCTGAATTGTGGTCAGTGCTTACATCATAGGTTCATGATAGGTTTGTTGTCTGATCACGGGATTTCAGTCAGGATTTCGTTCCTTCAGAAAAGTCAAAACTGCAGGACATGACCAATGGACAGTAGAGGCTGCACATTAATTTTTATTGGACCTATATACATGCACTGCTGCAAATTTCAATTGAAACGTTGTAGGCCTATGACATGGTTTGCTTTCTATATGTTGGAATAAAAAAAACGGGATGAGTTCTAAGATGTAAGAATGGCTCTTTTGTGATCCAATTCAATCTGTATTTAATCCCAGATGTGTAGGCTATAATTTATTGTTGTGAATGGGAATTGAGAATTAGATTAGGCCAATTATTGCCTTTAAATTTTGCAAAAATAAAAGTCCCCATAAGCCAAAAAATAAATTGGTACTGTGTTCATAACGCATCCTAGGCCTAAAGTCCCCAATTTTTGGGGGGAATAATGAAAATTAAATTGCTATATAACCTAATGTGATATTTAGACAAACCATGCCGATGTCTGTATAGTTATGCAACATTCAACCTTGCCCCCCGTGGAGGTTAAATCGCACAGTGATGACGGATCCACAGGGAAGGCGAGCATCAAACAAGAATTTGGAACGCCTGAGCGAGTGCATGGCATTTCATAATGTCAGTATTTCATCTCACTTGAGCAGTATGCACACCAATAGAGAAGGCTTCACTTCTGACGTTTACCAGGAAAAGTGCACGTGCGTAAAACAGCAGGACAATTTGTGAAACCCCCTAAGTCACTCAAAAATAAAGATGACGAAAAAAACCAAATTGAAGTTTTATTAGGCAAAAGATGAGGCTGATGACACGGTATGTGGCGTTATGACAGACTGTCCGTAAAACTTAAGGCAAAAAATAAATCAAACTCAGACTTCCTAGGTGTAAATATTAGGCCTTTGCTAAATAATCTAGCCTATGACATGATCGTTATTTACTTTAATATGCACATGAGGTGACTCAGTCTTTGACTTGTAGTTGTCAAAGTGTTAGTGTGATCATATGGCTTGGAGAAGGATGGCTGGTGCTCCAGGACAGAGCTGCTGCTTAATATTCACCAAACAAGCTGTTCTCAAATCTGACAACATTCAATGTACTGCAATAGTGTTTTGATTCTCGTTAAGTGTTATGGTTGTTCTGTTTATATATTCTATATAAAATACTAAAATCATGATACATATGTGCTTGTAAATACTTGAATATCTTTCTAGTGTTTTTTATAAATCTACTTAGGCCTATACTTTTACATATAGGCTTTCTATCAGACTGCTGCAGCTTGCTTCAGATCCAAAAATAACATATTTGGAAATCTAAAGCAACCTACAACGTCAAAGAAATTAGCTAGTTGTGTGAAAGAGGTTCAGGATACATTTCAGCCACGCACCCACCAGGCATCCACTACCTCTCTCCAGCACTGCCACGCACCGGTAGCCAGCTCCAGCCAGCCAGACAGCACGGGCAGGCAACTATGGCAGAGCGAGGAGACTTGGGCTGACACCACGGTCAGGCTGTCCAGCTGCGGAAGCACCAGGGCGTATAGTAACAGGCATACAACAATCACGATGATTCTCCCCAGCGTTCTGGCGCCGACACGCGGGGTCATTGAGCAATACGCGCTACTCTCTTGGGGGACCGAGAGCTTGTCCACATCTTTGAGCTTCACCGAGTCCCAATTTTTGACGTCGAAGTTCCGGACCAGGTGACCGACATCCATGTCTATACGGGAGGGTAGTGTCGTTTCCCGGACAACGCGCAACTTCTCCCTGAACTCCTGCATCTGCTGGAGGAAGCAGAGAGGGTCAGTCACATTTCTGAAGGACTCAGCGATGCTGAGCGCGCGGCTCTGCTCCTCCAACGCAGCGCTTAGTTTGTTAATCTTGGGATCGTAAGCTTGCATCACCACCAACTTCAGCGTCTCGAAATCAGAGAGGATCTCGTTTTTTTTGTGGTCCAGGGTGCTGATCAGTTTGACGAAATAGTCCGTTACTTTCTCTGCATCCCTGGAAACTAACTGGAGTGCATTTTTCTTACTGGCTTCCAGTGTCTCCAGGCAGGTTATGGTATCTGCGCGGTGCCAGCACTCCACTCCCTGGAACAGCTCCTCAAACGCAGCTTTCTCCTGTTCATATGCGTCTTCCAGGGCACAGAATTTATGTCCTTTATGGTCGCCAGTTGTTGCGCAAAATCCACAAATAAGTTTAAAGTCTGTGGCACAAAATATATTAAGCGGTTGACCACTGTGGTGTTTGCACAGCACCATCCTGGGTAAAAGTCTGATTTTGTTGTATTTCTCCACAATTCCGCGTAACGAGTAGTTGATCTGGAGGGTGTTAATGCCGTTTTGAGTGGTCTCCTTGCGGCAACTGGGACATTTGAATGGGGGTCTCCAAACGGGTCCTCGGTTGTTCCCCTCCATAATCCCCTCCAAGCACTTCTTGCAGAAGCTGTGTGAGCACGGCAGAACTCGCGGGTCCTCAAAGAGACAGCAGCAAATTGGGCAGGTGAGGTCCTCCTCGAGAAGCTCCATGGTGTTCTGGGAAAAAAAGACAACCAGGATTGAGTGGAGAACTAATCGAAAATAATAGGTCAATACACTATTCATCAGTCATACATACCCGTTTATCTACATCACCTAGCAGCGCAATGATTCAGAGCCAGTGATGGTGGAAATGCACATCACTAGAATTACACACAACACTTTGGCTAAAACGCATGAAACTCCTGCGACTCCAGCGACTGGTGTTCAAATTCAGCCACCGTCAAAATGAGAAGCGTCGATGTGTCCGCGTAAAAGATGAAAATATAAAGCGCTGTGGAACATCATGCTAGTTGCATTGGCTATTTGTCTGAAAGACGCTTCGCCACGGACCCTTACCTAAGTACAACGACCTACTTTTTAGTGTTCACACTAGATTTGTTTTGTTTTCTGAGACGACATATCACGCAATCGTTAAAGTTGCACGCACAACACAACCGTTTCATCCAACTGTTCTATATGCAGAAGAGATGGTCACGACTAAAGTTCCCTGCCTCAACGGTAAAAGCCCGCTGAAACGTTTCCTTAGCAGTAGAAGCTATGCTACATAAACACAAACTTACGATTACCACTCAGTATAAACGAGTTGCAGTGTATAATTTAGATCACACACGAGTATGTCCTATTGGCAAGGTATTGGGTATGGTTATGACAGCTTTTGCAGGCGTAAAGCAACATGCAACTGGGAGAAGAAAAAAAACTCACCAGCTGCTGAGACGCACAGTCCAACGTAATCATACTTCTTGTTGCTGTGCAGACTTCGCCCTTTCCGGGAGAAAAAATTAACCATTTCATGATCACAGTGCTATGCTGTGGCGAACCTTCCAGCTCCAAATAGCGCCCGATACAAAGGGCGCGCAGAAAATGAAACCATCTCAGTAATATTAATGGACAACGGTTTTACGCACACATTTTTTTAACGTTTCACAAACAAGATGCGTTTTCTTTTTCAGTACGAAAAATGCAGAGGATCCCTGCAAGTTGGAGTTGGGAGGGGGTCGGTTGCCATGCAAAACATTACAGCATGAAAGACTGTCACAACCACTATGTTTTTAGTCACCCGGTTTTTGTTCACTGTGTCTATCGCTCCACTTTTATACATCATTATGAAGTAGTAACGATAATCTATTTAAGCAATAAGGCACGAAGGGGGTGTGGTAATTGGCCAATATACCACGGCTAAGGGCTGTTCTTAAGCACAACACAAAGTGGAGTGCCTGGATACAGCCCTTACCCGTGGTATATTGGCCATGTTCCACAACCCCCCGAGGTGCCTTATTGCTATTATAAACTGGTTAGATACGTAATTAGATCGGTAAAAATAAACGTTTTGTCATACCCGTGCTATATGGTCTCATATACCACGGCTTTCAGGCAATTAGCATTCATATATATATATTGTAATGAAACAGCAGGGAGCAGGTCTCGAACCCTCGACCTTCTAGCCCGAGGTCCGGCGCGCTATCGACTGTGCCGCAAAAGCATGCTCAAGCGGCAGAGTCGATTTCCGCGCTTATAAACCCAGGGTCGTTACACTACTCCCTCCTTTCAAAGAGCGCGTCCTCGCGCTAGCTTGCGACTCTACGTCTTACAGGAACGCGCTCACCGGCCAAGCACACGCACTGTCGTGGATGCAAGGTCCGATCCCACTTCTGACACCAATGTAATGAAACAGGCAGGGAGCAGGTCTCGAACCCTCGACCTTCTAGCCCGAGGTCCGGCGCGCTATCGACTGTGCCGCAAAAGCATGCTCAAGCGGCAGAGTCGATTTCCGCGCTTATAAACCCAGGGTCGTTACACTATATATATATATGTGTGTATATATATATATGTATGTATGTATATATGTAGGTATATATAGATATATATATATATGAACATCAGGTATGTGAGTTTGCATTGTAAATTAATGTTCAACCCCACCAATGCTCAGTGCATGGATACAAAGTAACCAATTGGAAGCACTATCAAAGAACTTAGTGATATGCTACTGAAAGTGCTCTTTACATTATTTATTTTTAAACTCACTGCATATAGGTCTACCCAGCAACAATAGGGGTGTTCATTATAGGCATTTTCCCCTTTTTTTGACAGGAGATGGAATTGCCACTCCACACACGATTATGTCATGTGTCCCAATGCTTGACCTATTGATAACCAATAGCTACTAAGTCACGTGTAAAAAAAAATATGTTGACCTTGATTTTCTTCCCTTGTTTCCATGCCATCAGGAGCATCTGCGTATCTTCGCAAGCAATGCGATTGGACGCATTTGAGAGGAGCGTATGTTTGGCTCATGACACTGTGTTATGGATCCCACCAGGTGTCCCTGTTTCATAATGATGGTAGCTTTTCTCATGAGCTCTTTTAGAGCTCGTTGACTTCGTCGATGTGACTCTGTTTCCGGATAATATTTCAGCGCAAGGAAGGTTTCCACTAGTTACCATGGCCACAAATTGGCTATATCGTAAAATTAATGAAAACTAAAATGTGCTTTGTGGTCTTAATTTAAGGTTAGGCATAAGGTTAGCAGTATAGTTTAGGTTTAAAAATCACATTTATAGAAGTTACATTGTAGAAATACGCGGGGTTTATGACTTTGTGGCTGTGGTAAGTAGAGACGACCGTGTAAAAATTGCTGCAATGTTTACGTGTTGTCTGGGATGCTGCGGAGATGGGGGAACCGGGCATATTCCTCTCAAAGAAATGCCCACCGTCCAGTTAGACACGCATCATATGGGTGAGAGGCAAAAACTTTCCGACGGTTGTGTTTTAAGCAGTAAAGGCCGGTCTGGTTAGCCTAGCTTGGCTAACAAATCAACGTAGCTTGCTAGGGGTCTAACGTCCACCTGGCTGTTTTCGGCACTGCAGTCGTAAATTAAAAAAATATTTAGATTTCTTTCTCCATCAGGCACCGATGTAGTCATAGTGAAAAGTGGCCGGAGAATATGTGGCACCGGTTGTTGCCTTGCCAACGCTCCCCTGCACCAAAACAAGAGTTACTTTGAGCTCAAGATCCAGTCCACAGGTAAGTAAATTATTGAAAATCAGTCCATATACTGTCCACCTGTCTGTCCAGTTGCGATATTAGCATGTAAATCTTGGTGAGGCAAACTCCCAACTTTTTTATGATGCATGCCAGCAAAGCCACAACACAACACTAAACAATACATGATTGCACTATTTTTTTGTTGTTGTAATTTATCCGTTATTTTACCAGGTAAATTGACTGAGAACACGTTCTCATTTACAGCAACGACCTGGGGAATAGTTACAGGGGAGAGGGGGATGAATGAGCCAATTGTAAACTGGGGATTATTAGGTGACCATGATGGTTTGAGGGCCAGATTGGGAATTTAGCCAGGACACCGGGGTTAACACCCCTACTCTTACGATAAGTGCCATGGGATCTTTAATGACCTCAGAGAGTCAGGACACCTGTTTAACGTCCCATCCGAAAGACGGCACCCTACACAGGGCAGTGTCCCTATAATGGTGACAAACAGTGCCCACAAACTGTTAGGGCCTACATAAAACTGTCCCAACAGCAGAGTCCCAACACCTTACCACTGCTACACCTGGCTATCAGCGGAGCCTTGTCTGACAGCGAAACAGTTAATTTAGCCTCATTTTCTGCCTTAAAAAAATATAGCTGATATGGTTGACTTGTTTAAACAAATGTGGTTTCTACTGACAAATGAGATGTACAAACTATGGCGTAAGGGGACAACGAGCGTCTAAGAGGCAATCTGTAATTTCGATTAAGACAATGAGCGAGCTAGGACGGACGTAGTCAATATAACTATTTGTTCAGCACTTTTGAAATGTACAGCGACATAATTCAGAACATAGGCCGTTCTTACAGTATTCTCCCTGTACACCAAGTCAGAAACGTAGGATAAATAAAAGGGGGCATATAAGCAGACAATGAAAGTTCTTACAATATTAGATTACATTTCTCTAAAACAGGCTATAGGCTACATGTGCACCACCAAGTCAGAACAGTAGGCTAAATTGAGGGATAAAGGGACCAAATTATTAGGGTGAGGTGCATGGGCTACTAACAGCTTACTACACAACAAACACTTATGTATACTGTAGCTATGAAAGTAATACTATCTCCCTGGCATATTACATCATTTATGTAGCAGCATACAAGACATTTTTGGACTCACTTTGTTTTGATGTGCTCACTTTAACAGGAAGGTGGCGCGGCAGTCCTTAGTGGGCAAATTTTGTCAAAGTCTGGCATTCTCTGGATTTATGGGGCTTTAAACACAACTGGGAACTCGGAAATAAACAACGTCGAATCATGATTACGTCAGTGATCTTCAGGTCGGAGCTCTAGAAAGAGGATGTCTTCCTTTTTTAATTGTAATTATATATTTTTTGATTGAATATTTGAAACATACAATATACTTGCAGTGAAGCCGCTCAACAACTACATTTACATTTAAGTCATTTAGCAGACGCTCTTATCCAGAGCGACTTACAAATTGGAAAGTTCATACATATTCATCCTGGTCCCCCCGTGGGGAATGAACCCACAACCCTGGCGTTGCAAGCGCCATGCTCTACCAACTGAGCCACACGGGACTAACTACACCATATCAGTCATCCAACAGACACCCATTCAGAGTGACACACAGAAGCATCCAGTGTCAATGCCCTGCTCAAGGGCACGTTGACAGATCTCCCACCACGCCAAAATATTTGAGCCCGAACCCTCCAAGATTCCCCCCACAGTTCCCCAAGAGCTGTCCCTCAACCATTCGAGAGCCCTCCCACAGTCCCCCCCCCCCCCAAGAATAAAAATACAATTCATTCCATTCCCCACCCCCAAGAACCCCCCCCAATGCACCAACAACCAAGAGAATGAACTAAAGAGAAAAAAGGAAGAGACAGAAGAAAACGGCAAACAATGCAAAAAAACAAAAAACAAATTACCAAACCCAAAAATAAAAAACAAAGGACATCAAGGACAACTAAAATCATAACAGCAATGCCAACTGTATATGTTTGTGTGCATGTCTGGCACTATTACATGTATGTATGTATGTGTTCTTGTATGTGTTTATTTGAATGAGAGGGTTTGTATATGCATGTGTTCAAACACCTGCACGGCATCAGCCTCAGGCAAACCAGCATGAGCTGTAAAAACACGAGTTGTTTTGCTTGAAGTTATTATAATGAAGTGTCAATAGTTCTTAAATATTTAATTGCGTAGTGCTCTCCTGTGACTGTTAAACTGACACATTTGCACATGTTTGAACATGAAGATACTCCCGGGTGGCGCAGTGGTCTAGGGCACTGCATCGCAGTGCTAGCTGCGCCACCAGAGTCTCTGGGTTCGCGCCCAGGCTGGGCTGGGTTCGCGCCCAGGCTCTGTCGCAGCCGGCCGCAACTGGGAGATCCGTGGGGCGACGCACAATTGGCATAGCGTCGTCCGGGTTAGGGAGGGTTTGGCCGGTAGGGAGGGTTTGGCCGGTAGGGATATCCTTGTCTCAGTATGTAAAAAAAATAAAAAATAAAAATAAATGTATGCACTCTACTGTAAGTCTGCACTCTACTGTAAGTCGCTCTGGATAAGAGCGTCTGCTCTTGGCCGGTAGGGATATCCTTGTCTCAGTATGTAAAAATTTAATAAAATGTATGCACTCTACTGTAAGTCGCTCTGGATAAGAGCGTCTGCTAAATGACTCAAATGTAAATGTAAGATAGAAAAGAATGTACCTGCTCTTTTATGTCCAGGAAGTTTACATCCTCCTTTTGGAATACTTTTGAAAGCCGCGTCAGGCGTGGCAGCACGTCAGCATGTCCGTGCTGCCACAAATCTGAGAGTTAGAAAAGTTTGTCACTCCACAATGATACATCAATTGACAATACAAAACAGGTTTTAAAAGCCACATTGTGGACCATTCAAATACAGTTTTGAGTCCACTATAATTTATAATACATGTAGGCCTACCTGTACGTGGCACAGACAGCGTAGAGGCCCTTAGCAGTTGGGCACCGGTTCACCTCCACCTCAGCCAATACTGCGCTGCAGATTAGCCACGGCCAGGTGCTGGGACAGCCAGCAAACATCTTTCACTTCCTGCAAAATACATTTATTTTGAGTGTAGAATAGATGCAGGTAAACAAGAGGAAACCAGAGTAGCCAAATGAAGAAATGTGATGCATAATCTCACCTTCACTTTTAAGTACTGAAGGCCCAAGACTTCTGTCTTGTTACTGCTTTTGGCAAAGTAACTATGGAGCTGCTGCAGGTGCTCCTTGATAGTGTCCATATAGGGGACCTCAGCTGATGCATCTTTACAGGCCAGAGCAAGGCAGTGGGCAGCACAAGCCACAGGCACCGTCCACGGGAAGGCATCCTTTAGCTGTTTTGCCACACCACTGTTGTCATGTTTGTATCACAGGACATACTGTAAAAATAAAAAAAAATGGAAGAAATTGTTAATGCTAAGACTGTGTTGTGTCCATACCAGTCATCACTGCAGCCCCATCAGTGCCCAGGACGTACAATCTCTGTTGGTATCTTTTTGATGTGCAGCACCACCTTGATGGCGGCAACGATGGTGTCTGCCTTACCATCAGGGACTGAGACCAGGTCGAGGAACTGGTTGTAAAGGTGTCCCTCTTGATCCATGTATCTGGAAAACATACAAAAATCCATACACAATTGCATTATTACTCATGGATGACTGTAGAATATCACAATTAAAAATAATTGTACAACTCTAATTGAAATAATACCTGACATGTAAATCCAGGTACTTATTAGTTGCCACATCTGTAGTTTCATCAGGCTCCAGGCCATTGGCTACAGATGTCTAGATGACATGGAGGATAGGCTCCTCCACTACTTGAGCCAGAATCTTCAACATTTCTTCCACTATTGTGTGACCTGTAGTTTGTGTTCTTGCCAATCTTCAAGTAAATGAGAACAATGTGAAATAAGTCAGGTGACATTTAAATAACAAGTGAAGAAAATATGAACAAAAACGCTTTGAGCTTTTGTGAAGTAGTCAGAACCCAGCAATTCAGAAAGGTCCAGCAGTTCTGGGAAGTTTGTGTGATGGGCCTGCTCCCGCTTTGTTAGATGGTACAGACATTTAAAACCCACAATGACAGCCTCGTCCTCACGCACTGTGGTTGGCTCAAATGCAACCATGACTGAGGAGCATGTGAACAGCAACAGACATAATGCGTTATTACTGAGCCACGGTTAGTGCACAATCTGAGACATCTTTTACATTAGAAGACATTTTGAGAAATGGAAGGATCCAATAGAACAATCTTTACCTTTTGCCAGCATTGCATGAGCCCTCACACTTTCCATGTGGTGCTCTGTCCCTGAGTGCCGGTTAATATAGTCCAGCCGATGAATCTGGGCCCCTATTTCAATAAAAGGGTGCTTTGACACACCCCTCTTAGCAGTCTGTCTATGTTGACGGCACAGGCAGCAGAACATTCCTAGATGGGATGTAGAGTAGTTTAGTGGAATTACTGGTGTCTGGGGCAATACCTATTACAGATAGCAAGCATTACAAAACTACACATAATGCTGTAGGCCTTACTCCTCTCTTTTCTCCTTCCATCATCCCTCCTGGCTCTCTCCTCTGCTCCACTCTGTCCCTTATGCATCCCTACCTCACTCCCGGGATTCTGCCTTTTCTCTGTCTAGTAAAGTAAGCCATACACTTATAAAAACGATAGCTTAAGCTTTTAAAGAGTTAAACTCACTCACTTTTGTACATTGCCTTGGTCCGTACAATTGACCTTATTTTAGCTCCCCAAAAACGTAATACTTCCAGATCAACTGTAATGTCAATACCATTGTAAAGCACAATTCCCCCCTTTCCAACAAAATCAATTACATGACCCCCACACTGCCCGTTTCTGCATGATTCAAGAAGGCAATGAGCCCCGTCAGGTCTTTTTAAAAATGGCGGGTGGGAGAGCAAAACTAATGCGTGATAGTGAATTAGAGAGATGTGTGGGGAAATTGCTTTTTTTTTTCACTCGATCTGTCCAACTTATCACCTAAAATGTAAATAACACTATAAAGAGTTTATATAATGTGTCATTACATACCTATTTGAAGGTTTGTGTCGAATTTGAATCGGGTTTTTAGGGCGGTGCTAAAGTGATCACAGAAGTAAACAGCTGCTTTGAGAATGATGATCGCATGCAGTGATGACGCAAAAAATGACTAGGTATCCCCCTTACCCCGTCACTGTCCATTTCTTGTTTTTAAACGATGAGAGAAGTGCTACACCTGGTGGAGAGAGATTGTATGACAGAAATAGTTGCTTTATGGGTGCTGTATGTTACGGCATGACACGTCACGATGTAACGGAGGGTCCGTTTTTTCAACTTTTCTCCAATACTATAGAGCCATTACCATGTCGATCAATGCTTGAATAGAAACGTAGTTCACACCCCAGATTTTGAAGTCAACACAGTTGCTACAGTCCCATTAGTTTTCTTTGTAGCCTCGTTTGAATGTTGCGGTTGCGCACATTTGTACGGAATGGGGTGAGTTTACGTTAGCTAACTAAATAAAGTTTCATTTCATTCACGCTGATTTGACAGCTAGCTAAGTTGTTACCTGACACTTTTCTCTGCGCCCCATTTCTCTTTCGTTGCTGTGGCGGGAAATATTTCAATAAACTAATGAGGGGGAAAAATCTAATCTTAACCGATAAATGTAGCTATCTTGCTTGCACTTGAATCTTCCATATGAACTAGCTAACTTGCTAGACTAGTAACGTTTGTTAACCATGTTCGCTAATATTATAGATCTAAATGATGTTAGTAGAGTTTTTAGGTTATAGCTAGCTTATGTAGTTAACTAGTTGGCTAGCTAACGTACCTTTCTTGCAGGTTCTCACGTAGGTGCACTCTGACGTGATTCAAGTGAATTGTCTTTCGTGCCGCAAAGCTTGTGTGTTGGGCCCTGGCGTGCTGTTTCTCGCGCAGGTTCACTCTGAAATGATTGAAGTTATTGTGTTTCGCACTGCAGAGCGCTGGTCACTGGCGTGCTGTGTTTCTTAAGTTGCAGGCTGCCTGCCACAGCTCACAGATCTAAATAACCTTCAGAACTATGTTGAACCCAGACAGATGATCTATTTACCAAGAAAAGCGAATTTGCTTTACAGAACTTTATTGAAACTGTGTTTGGTAGAAATAGGATGTTTATTTTTGTGTGGCGGCAATGATTCTGCCCTGGCGTAGCGCCACACGTAAATGAACGCAGAGGAAACACTGACGTGATTTGATGTCATTTTATCTGTGGCCAATGACTTTGAGCCTTCTTGGATCGGCACTTCTAACTCTGGCCGCACCGGTAGATTTTTGCGGTGACGTAGTGTCCCCCTGAGTGACAAAACACTGAGCCAATCACGGCGCAACTAGAGAACATTACCAACCGTTATGCTCCGTATTTTCCGTTGGCTGTCCCACCACCACAGAAAGCACTGAGCTAGGCTGAAGCACCTGCATTTTGGAGCTGCCTTACTCATGAAAGCAAAAAAGAGACCATGTTTGTATGCGGCTTTATTAACTCAATGATTATTATTATTATACTTTTTTTTTTACATTGTTTGCAAACTGATATGTGACACGCATGCAAATCACACATTTATATATATATTTTTTTAAAGCTAAACAGGTGGGGCTCTACCTGCCCTGAATGACGGGTCGCCACTGTGTCTGTCTGTGTGGGAGATAAAATAGATAAGTTACTAAGGGTAATGTCTTTTGGTGTGGGTGTGCGTGCACAGAAGGCAGGGTATGTACTATGTACCCCATTCATACTGTAGATGCTAACTGTTTTAGCGCCTATTGACAATAGTAGCTTCTGACCGGGGGTGTTTTGTTAAGCGCCCCGATGCTAGTCTAAACATTAACACCCATTGCTTGCGATACATTCCTTATGTTTCCAAAAACGTATCTTTCATATCAGTGTGAAATAATTTTCAAAAAAACAAAAGGTTAAATTACTACATATTCCATGTCACATCGCTTGGTTACAGAAGACATAGGTGGCTACCTGTGCTAATTGGCTATCTAGCCTGCTCTGAACACCTGTGTGTAAGTGTAACTGGAGAGGAAGTGTAGTTCATCAACTTCTTTGGTATAAAGGCATTCGTAACAATATGTGCGTTCCGCCACCTACTGTGCGGGTGGATAATAAAGATCCCCAAAATGAAATAATGCAGGGTAAAAAAGGAATAAATGATAGTATGGATATACAGTTGAAGTCGGAAGTTTACATACACCTTTGCCAAATACATTTAAACTCAGTTTTTCACAATTCCTGACATTTAATCCTAGTAAAAATTCCCTGTCTTAGGTCACTTAGGATCACCACTTTATTTTAAGAATGTGAAATGTCAGAATAATAGTAGAGAGAATGATTTATTTCAGCTTTTATTTCTTTCATCACATTCCCAGTGGGTCAGAAGTTTACATACACTCAATTAGTATTTGGTAGCATTGCCTTTAAATTGTTTAACTTGGGTCAAATGTTTCGGGTAGCCTTCCACAAGCTTCCCACAATAAGTTTAATAAGAATTTTAGCCCATTCCTCCTGACAGAGCTGGTGTAACTGAGTCAGGTTTGTAGGCCTTCTTGCTCGCACGCGCTTTTTCAGTTCTGCCCACAAATTTTCTATAGGATTGAGGTCAGGGCTTTGTGATGGCCAGTCCAATACCTTGACTTTGTTGTCCTTAAGCCATTTTGCCACAACTTTGAAAGTATGCTTGGGGTCATTGTCCATTTGGAAGACTCATTTGCGACCAAGATTTAACTTCCTGACTGATGTCTTAAAATGTTGCTTCAATATATCCACATAATTTCCCTCTCTCATGATGCCATCTATTTTGTGAAGTGCACCAGTCCCTCCTGTAGCAAAGGACCCCCACAACATGACGCTGCCACCCCTGTGCTTCATGGTTGGGATGGTGTTCTTCGGCTTGCAAGCATCCCCCTTTTTCCTCCAAACATAATGATGGTCATTATGGCCAAACAGTTCTATTTGTGTTTCATCAGACCAGAGGACATTTCTCCAAAAAGTACAATCTTTGTCCCCATGTGCAGTTGCAAACCGGAGTCTGGCTTTTCTATGGAGGTTTTGGAGCAGTGGCTTCTTCCTTGCTGAGCGGCTCTCTCAGGGAGAGTGATAGAGTGCTGCATAAGATTACCTGGCCTCCACAATCACCCGACCTCAACCCAATTGAGATGGTTTGGGTTGAGTTGGACAGCAGAGTGAAGGAAAAGCAGTCAACAAGTGCTCAGCATATGTGGGAATGTCTTCAAGTCTGTTGGAAAAGCATTCATCACGAAGCTGGTTGAGATAATGCCAAGAGTGTGCATAGCTGTCATCAAGGCAAAGGGTGGCTAATTTGAAGAATCTAAAATACATTTAAATTTGTTTAAAAAAAGTTTTGTTTTGATGTCTTCACTATTATTCTACAATGTAGAAAATAGTATTAAAAAAATGAGTAAGTGTGTCCAAACTTTAAAAAAACGGAAAAGTGGTGCATGATTATGTATTTGCTGTGACGCCCCTAAATAAGATCTGGTGCAACCAATTACCTTCAGAAGTCACATAATTAGTTAGATTGCACACAGGTGGACTTTATTTAAGTGTCACATGATCTCAGTATATCTACACCTGTTCTGAAAGGCCCCAGAGTCTGCAATACCACGGGGCACCACCAAGCAAGCGGCACCATGAAGACCAAGGAGCTCTCCAAACAGGTCAGGGACAAAGTTGTGGAAAAGTACAGATCAGGGTTGGGTTATAAAAAAATATCAGAAACTTTGAACATCCCACGGAACACCATTTAAATCCATTATTAAAAAATGGAAAGAATATGGCACCACGACAAACCTGCTAAGAGAGTCCTGCCCACCAAAACTCACGGACCAGGTAAGGAGGGCATTAATCAGAGAGGCAACAAAGAGACCAAAGATAACCATGAAGGAGCTGCAAAGCTCCACAGTGGAGATTGGAGTATCTGTCCATAGGACCCCCTTAAGCTGTATACTCCACAGAGCTGGGCTTTACGGAAGAGTGGCAAGAAAAAGTTATTGCTTAAAGAAAAATAATTGGTGTTTGCCAAAAGGCATGTGGGATACTCCCCAAACATATGGAAGAAGGTACTCTGGTCAGATGAGACTATAATGTAGCTTTTTGGCCATCAAGGAAAATGCTATGTCTGGCGCAAACCCAACACCTCTCATTACCCCGAGAACACCATCCCCACAGTGAAGCATGGTGGTGGCAGCATCATGCTGTGGGGATGTTTTTCATCGGCAGGGACTGGGAAACTGGTCAGAAATGATGGATAGCCCTAAATACAGGGATATTCTTGAGGGAAACTTGCTTCAGTCTTCCAGAGATTTGAGACTGGGACGGAGGTTCACCTTCCAGCAGGACAATGACCCTAAGCATACTGCTAAAGCAACACTCGAGTGGTTTAAGGGGAAACATTTAAATGCCTTGGAATGACCTAGTCAAAGCCCAGACCTCAATTAAATTGAGAATCTGTGGTATGACTTAAAGATTTCTGTACACCAGCGGAACCCATCCAACTTGAAGGAGCTGGAGCAGTTTTGCCTTGAAGAATGGGAGAAAATCTCAGTGGCTAGATGTGCCAAGCTTATAGAGACATACCCCAAGAGACTTGCAGATGTAATTGCTGCAAAAGGTGGCTCTACAAAGTTTAGACTTTGGGGGGGGGATGAATAGTTATGCACGCATAAGTTTTTTTTTTCTTCTTTTTTTTCTTGGTTGTTTCACAATAAAAAAATATTTTGCATCCTCAAAGTGGTAGGCATGTTATGTAAATCAAATGATACAACCCACCAAAAAATACATTTAAATTGCAGGTTGTAAGGCAACAAAATAGGAAAAATGCTAAAGGGGGTGAATACTTTCGCAAGCCACTGTACATACTGTCCTGACTTCTGGTATAGCAGTGTGTGATGAAGAGTCTAAAACCAGTGGTGGAGTGTTGCCTGGAGAAGTGGATATACTCTAATTTTGCCAAAAACTTCCCAAATGGCCTGCCCGGCGATGGAAAGGTGCCCTGTGTGAAAAATTAAATGAGAAACAGTGACATACACTCTGAATGATCTAAAATTATAAATCCCATATTGGTCTTTCACAGTCAGGCCAACCCAAGCTGTACTGTGCAAGTAGGCTCATAGTAGGCCTACTATTGAATAGGGCTGGAAATTGTCAGGGACCTCACAATACGATATTATCACAATACTTAGTTGCCGATACGATATCCATTGCAATTTTCGAGATTCGAAACTGTATTTTCTTTATTGCGATTCTATGTTCCAAACATATTGCCCACCATATGTCTGCTGCAAAGGGACAAGAGGGAGCCATGTTTTGATCAGTCATGGAAATAAGTTTGCTGAAAACAAATTGGCTACATATGTAAAAAGAAGATGGAGAACAAGTTATAAAGAAAAAATACAATTAAAGCCAACTAGAGTAAAACTAATATTGCGATAGTCAAAACGGTAAGATACGATATATCGTCAAAAATAATATCCCGATATGTAACTGTATCGATTTTAAAATGTGAAGAAATAATAGTTTAAGCTAAACATTCTGATCTGTTTCATCAGCCTTTATTAATTGATACGGCGTATATGTCTCCACTACACTACTTTGAAACATATCGTGGGGATTTAAGTGAGTATACGCAATGCCCGCTGAAAGATAAGTGGGTATATGGCCTATACCTGCATATACCCTCCACTACACCATTGCTAATACCCCTTTTGAGCCAAGCCGAGCTATACTGCACCAGCTTGGTTACACACCCACCATAGTTGCTGGAACCATACTGGAAAGTAAAAAAAAACTGTCAAAGCTAGTGTCGTGGAAATTCATTCTTTATAATCATCTTTATTTAACATCGATGAATTATTACAATAATGAAACTGGGCCTAGTAGCCTACCCGTTACAGACCATGCTGTTTCTTATAAACAGTTTAAGTCGGAAGTTTACATACACTTAGGTTGGAGTCATTAAAACTTGTTTTTCAACCACTCCACAAATTTCTTGTTAACAAACTATAGTTTTGGCAAGCCGGTTAGGACATCTACTTTGTGCATGACACAAGAAATTTTTCCAAAATTGTTTACAGACAGATTATTTCACTTATAATTCGCTGTATCACAATTTCAGTGGGTCAGATGTTTACATACACTAAGTTGACTTTGCCTTTAAACAGCTTGGAAAATTCCAGAAAATTATGTCATAGCTTTAGAAGCTTCTGATAGTCTAATTGACATCATTTGAGTCAATTGGAGTTGTACCTGTGGATGTATTTCAAGGCCTACCTTCAAACTCAGTGCCTCTTTGCTTGACATCATGGGAAAATCAAAAGAAATCAGCCAAGACCTCAGAAAACAAATTGTAGACCTCCACAAGTCTGGTTCATCCTTGGGAGCAATTTCCCATCTGTACAAACAATAGTACGCAAGTATAAAGACCATGGAACCAGCCGCAGCCGTCATACAGGGTCAGGAAGGAGACACGTTCTGTCTCCTGGAGATTAATGTACTTTGGTGCGAAAGTGCAAATCAATCCCAGAACAACAGCAAAGGACCTTGTGAAGATGCTGGAGGAAACAAGTACAAAAGTATCTATATCCACAGTTAAACAAGTCCTATATTTACATAACCTGAAAGGCCGCTCAGCAAGGAAGAAGCCACTGCTCCAAAACCACCATTAATGTTGCATAATGTTGTGGGGGTGCTTTGCTGCAGGAGGGACTGGTGCACTTCACAAAATAGATGGCATCATGAGGAGGAAAATTATGTGGATATATTGAAGCAACATCTCAAGACATCTGTCAGGAAGTTAAAGCTTGGTCGCAAATGAGTCTTCCAAATGGACAATGACCCCAAGCATTCTTCCAAAGTTGTGGCAAAATTGCTTAAGGACAACAAAGTCAAGGTATTGGACTGGCCATCACAAAGCCCTGACCTCAATCCTATAGAAAATTTGTAGGCAGAACTGAAAAATCGTGTGCGAGCAAGGAAGCCTACAAACCTGACTCAGTTACACCAGCTCTGTCAGGAGGAATGGGACAGAATTCTCCCAGCGTATTGTGGGAAGCTTGTGGAAGGCTACCTGCAACGTTTGACCCAAGTTAAACAATTTAAAGGCAATGCTACCAAATACTAATTGAGTGTATGCAAACTTCTGACCCACTGGGAATGTGATGAAAGAAATAAAAGCTGAAATAAATCATTCTCTTTACTATTATTCTGACATTTCACATTCTTAAAATAAAGTGGTGATCCTAACTGACCTAAAACAGGCAATTTTTACGACTAAATGTCAGGAATTGTGAAAAACGGAGTTTAAATGTATTTGGCTAAGGTGCATGTAAACTTCCGACTTCAACTGTAGCTGATACCAAGAATGCTCAGTCATGGCTGGTTCAACGCTTTCCATATAGAATGGGGGGCACCATAAGCCACTTTGGGTTCATCCTCTGGTGATCTGCTTCTGTTGTCTCCCAGATGCCAGGACTATTAGGAATACTGAGGCCTTCGTTCTGTTCCTCCAGGCTATCTTGGTGACATCCAACACATCTTATCTATGGAATGCCAGCTTTAGGTTTTTAGGCTCCTCTCAGTTCACACAGACATTTAATAGAACATAAATGTCTACTGTTTAGTTAAGTATAGAATTGTCAAATATCCAACAAATCAGAGAAAGATTACATACAGTGGGGAGAACAAGTATTTGATACACTGCCGATTTTGCAGGTTTTCCTACTTACAAAGCATGTAGAGGTCTGTCATTTTTATCATAGGTACACTTCAACTGTGAGAGACGGAATCTAAAACAAAAATCCAGAAAATCACATTGTATGATTTTTAAGTAATTAATTTGCATTTTATTGCATGACATAAGTATTTGATCACCTACCAACCAGTAAGAATTCCGGCTCTCACAGACCTGTTAGTTTTTCTTTAAGAAGCCCTCCTGTTCTCCACTCATTACCTGTATTAACTGCACCTGTTTGAACTCGTTACCTGTATAAAAGACACCTGTCCACACACTCAATCAAACAGACTCCAACCTCTCCACAATGGCCAAGACCAGAGAGCTGTGTAAGGGCATCAGGGATAAATTGTAGACCTGTACAAGGCTGGGATGGGCTACAGGACAATAGCCAAGCAGCTTGGTGAGAAGGCAACAACTGTCGGCACAATTATTAGAAAATGGAAGAAGTTCAAGATGACGGTCAATCACCCTCGGTCTGGGGCTCCATGCAAGATCTCACCTCGTGGGGCATCAATGATCATGAGGAATGTGAGGGATCAGCCCAGAACTACACGGCAGGACCTGGTCAATGACCTGAAGAGAGCTGGGACCACAGTCTCAAAGAAAACCATTAGTAACACACTACGCCGTCATGGATTAAAATCCTGCAGTGCACGCAAGGTCCCCCTGCTCAAGCCAGCGCATGTCCAGGCCCGTCTGAAGTTTGCCAATGACCATCTGGATGATCCAGAGGAGGAATGGGAGAAGGTCATGTGGTCTGATGAGACAAAAATAGAGCTTTTTGCTCTAAACTCCACTCGCCGTGTTTGGAGGAATAGAAGGATGAGTACAACCCCAAGAACACCATCCCAACCGTGAAGCATGGAGGTGGAAACATCATTCTTTGGGGATGCTTTTCTGCAAAGGGGACAGGACGACTGCACCGTATTGAAGGGAGGATGGATGGGGCCATGTATCGCGAGATCTTGACCAACAACCTCCTTCCCTCAGTAAGAGCATTGAAGATGGGTCGTGGCTGGGTCTTCCAGCATGACAACGACCCGAAACACACAGCCAGAGCAACTAAGGAGTGGCTCCGTAAGAAGCATCTCAAGGTCCTGGAGTGGCCTAGCCAGTCTCCAGACCTGAACCCAATAGAAAATCTTTGGAGGGAGCCGAAAGTCCGTATTGCCCAGCGACAGCCCCGAAACCTGAAGGATCTGGAGAAGGTCTGTATGGAGGAGTGGGCCAAAATCCCTGCTGCAGTGTGTGCAAACCTGGTCAAGAACTACAGGAAACGTATGATCTCTGTAATTGCAAACTAAGGTTTCTGTACCAAATATTCAGTTCTGCTTTTCTGATGTATCAAATACTTATGTCATGCAATAAAATGCAAATTAATTAATTAAAAATCATACAATGTGATTTTCTGGATTTTTGTTTTAGATTCCGTCTCTCACAGTTGAAGTGTACCTATGATAAAAATTACAGACCTCTACATGCTTTGTAAGTAGGAAAACCTGCAAAATTGTCAGTGTATCAAATACTTGTTCTCCCCACTGTATTTACATCACACTAGCCAAAATATTGACTAGAAGGAAAGCTCTCAAAATGACCAAATGCCAATATACCGTGCATTCGGAAAGTATTCAGACCCCTTACACTTTTTCCACATTTTGTTACGTTACAGCCTTATTCTAAAATTGAATAAATAAAAAATGTTCAATCTACACACACTACCCCATAATGACAAGGTGAAAACAGGTTTTTAGACATTTTTGCAAATGTACAAAAAATGCATAACAGAAATGCCTTATTTACATAAATATTCACACTCTTTGCTATGAGACTCGAAATTGAGCTCATCCTGTTTCCATTGATTATCCTTGATGTTTCTACAACTTGATTGGAGTCCACCTGTGGTAAATCCAATTGATTGGACATGATTTGGAAAGGCACACACCTGTCTATACAAGGTCCCACAGTTGACAGTCCATGTCAGAGCAAAAACCAAGCCATGAGGTCGAAGGAATTGTCTGTAGAGCTCCGAGATAAGATTGTGTCAAGGCACAGATCTGGGGAAGGGTACCAAAAAATGTCTGCAGCATTGAAGGTCCCCAAGAAAACAGTGGCCTCCATAATTCTTAAATGGAAGAAGTTTGGAACCACCATAACTCTTCCTAGAGCTGCCCCCCCGGACAAACTGAGCAATCGGGGGAGAAGGGCCTTGGTCAGGGAGGTGACCAGAAATCAGATGGTCACTCTGACAGAGCTCCAGAGTTCCTCTGTGGAGATTGAAGAACCTTCCAGAAGGACAATCATCTCTGCAGCACTCCTACAATCAGGCCTTTATGGTAGAGTGGCCAGACGGAAGCCACTCCTCAGTAAAAGGCACTTGACAGACCACTCTGATTTTGTCAAAAGGCACCTAAAGGCTCTCAGGTCATGAGAAACATTCTCTGGTCCGATTAAACCAAGATTGAACTCTTTGGCCTAAATGCCAAGCGTCACGTCTGGAGGAAACTTGGCACCAGCCCTACACTGAAGCATGGTGGTGGCAGCATCATGCTGTCAGGATGTTTTTCAGCCACAGGGACTGGGAGACTAGTCAGGATCGAGGGAATGATGAAGCGAGCAAAGTACAGAGATCCTTGATGAAAATCTGCTCCAGAGCACTCAGGACCTCATACTGGGGCAAAGGTTCACCTTCCAACAGGACAAAAACCCTAAGCACACAGCCAATACAACACAGGAGTGGCTTCAGCACAAGTCTCTGAATGTCCTTGAGTGGCCCAGCCAGAGCCTGGACTTGAACCCAATCTAACATCTCTGAAGACACCTGAAAATAGCTGTGCAGCGACGCTCCCCATCCAACCTGACAGAGCTTGAGAGGATCTGCAAATGGAGAAACTCCCCAAATACATGTGTGCCAAGCTTGTAGCATCATACTCAAGAAGACTCAAGGCTGTAATCGCTGCCAAAGGTGCTTCAACAAAGTACTGAGTAAAGGGTCTGAATTCTTATGTTGTGTTACAGCCTGAATTTCAATTTTTGGTCACTGGCCTACACACAATACCCCATAAAGTCACAGTGGAATTATGTTCTTCAATTTTTACTAATTAATTAAAGCTGAAATGTCTTCAATCAATAAGTATTCATCCCCTTTGTTATTTTAAGTTGGTTAAGAAGAACTTCTTATTTACCATGACGGCCTAAATACAATGATAGCAAGCCTAAATAAGTTCAGGAGTAAACACTTTTAACAAGTCACATAATAAGTTGCATGAACTCACTGTGTGTAAAAATTGTGTTTAACAGGATTTTTTTAACGACTACCTCATCTCTGTACCCCACACATACAATTATCTGTAAGGTTCCTCAGTCGAGCAGTGAATTTCAAACACAGACTCAACCACAAAGACCAGAGAGGTTTTCCAATGCCTCACAAAGAAGGGCACCTATTGTTAGATGGGTAAAACATTTTTAAAAAGCAGACATTTGAATATCCCTTTAAGCATGGTGAAGTTATTAATCACACTTTGGATGGTGTATCAATACACCCAGTCACTACAAAGATACAGGCATCCTTCCTAACCCAGTTGCCAAAGGGGAAGGAAACCGCTCAGGGATTTCACCATGAGACCAATGGTGACTTTAAAAAAACCTTTGTTTCAGAGTTTAATGGCTATAATAGGAGAACTGAGGATGGATCATCAACATTGTATTTACTCCACAATACTAACCTAATTTACAGAGTAAAAGGAAAGGAAGCCTGTACAGAGCAAAAATATTCCAAAACATGCACCCGGTTTGCAACAAGGAACGAAAATAATACTGCAAAAAATGTGGCAAAGCAATTAACTTTTGGTCCTGAATACAAACTGTTATGTTTGGGGCAAGTCCAATACAACACATTACATTACAGAATACCACTCTCCATATTTTCAAGCATAGTAGTGGCTGCCTCATGTTATGGGTATGCTTGTAATCGTTAAGGACTGGGAAGTTTTTCAGGATAAAAAAAGAAACAGAATGGAGCTAAGCACAGGCAAAATCCTAGAGAGAAACCTGGTTCAGTCTGCTTTCCAACAGACACTGGGAGACAAATTCACTTTTCAGCAGGACAATAACCTAAGACACAAGGCCAAATATACACTGGATTTGCTTACCAAGACAACATTGACTGTTCCTAAGTGGCCTAGTTACAGTTTTGACTTAAATCTACTTAAAAATATATGGCAAGACTTGAAAATGGTTGTTTAGCAAAGATCAACAACCAATTTGACAGAGCTTGAAGAATTCTGAAAATAATAATGGGCAAATATTGTACAATCCAGGTGTGGAACCTCTTAGAGACCCAGAAGAGAGGCTCTTAGAGACCCAGAAAGACTCACAGCTGTAATCACTGCCAAAGGTGATTCTAACATGTATTGATTCAAGGGTGTGAATACTTATGTAAATGTTATTCTGTATTTCATTTTAAATACATTTGCAAATATTTTTTTAAACATGTTTAGTTTGTCATTATGCGCTGTTGTGTGTAGATGGGTGAGAAAAACATATATTTAATCCATTTGAATTCCGACTGGAACACAACAAAATGTGGATTAATTCAAGTGGTATGGATACTTTCTGAAGGCACCTTATTTGCACCTCTGTAAACTTCTTGTGAAATGGTTTAAAAAGCAGCACAGTACGGTTTGTGTTGGGAAACTTGTTTTTAAGGTTCTGAACTCTGTGTGCAGGTATATGGGGGATAGGTGTGGCCACTCAGAAGGTGAACCTGAACCAGGTCCCCATGGGGCGGGACATCAACAGCCTTGTCTTGAGGCATGATGGCTCGGTGTACCACAACAACGAAGAGAAAAACCGCCTGCCTGCCAACAGTCTTCCACAGGAGGGGGACATCGTGGTGAGTGGACTGGTTTGGTGGAGCGCAACAAAGTCATACGAAACACACTCAAGGTCTATATAAAGTGTCAATAAACATGAGCTATAACAACTCAAACAAAGCAAGGAAAGCACATGGCATACTTGACAAACATAGGCATATTATTATATTCTAATAAACAAAAGGAAGTCCTCAACTTCAGATACATAGGCAAAAAAACTTACTTGCTCAATAATGCATCTAGGTAATGAAGGGAATAAACTTCAAAAGGTAAGAACTATAAACTAACAGTGCAAATATCATGGAACAGCTATATGGAAACTCCATTATCATGGTACTTCTTAATGGTAAGTTTACAAACGTATGTTATGGCAAGTATAATCAAAACTTGTATCTCTATGGTAAGTGGTGAAATAAGTACAACTAGTTATAATTGTGATGGCTTAGCAGATAATATGAAAAGATGATCAGTCTTTACCTAGCTAAAAGAGAAGGAATATAATATCTGGTGTTTACAGGAAACTCATTCTATACCTTTTAGATGAAGTTGAGGTGGAAAATGACTGGGGGGGGGGTGGTAGGTATATTTCTCCCATGGGCAAAGAAACTCAAAAGGGGTGATGATATTAATGAACAATAATTTCGATCCAAACGTGCAAACTGTTCAAATGGATCCGCAAGGAATGTGGATCCTTTTAAATATGCTATTGAACCATAAACAGATTTGGCTCATTAATCTATACAGTCCAAATAATGATGATCCACGCTTCTTTGAAAATATATATAATAATTGATCGATCTTACAAGCAATACATGACTCAATTATTATGGTGGGAGATTATAATACGGTTTTAAGTACCTCAATGGACCGTAAAGGAAATCGCACTACAAAACGATCACCCTCATGCACCTCATGCACACAAGGAAATCCTGAATATTATGGATATATTGGAACTAGTGGATATTTGGAGGCTTAAATATTCTAACCAAGTGAGATATACAGTACCAGTCAAAAGTTTGGACACACCTACTCATTCAAGGGTTTTTCTTTATTTTTATTATTCTCTACATTGTAGAATAATAGTGAAGACATCAAAACTATGAAATAGCACATATGGAATCATGTAGTTAAAAAAATGAAAATATATTTGAGATTCTTCAATGTAGCCACCCTTTGCCGTGATGACAGCTCTGCACACTCTTGGCATTCTCTCAACCAGCTTCATGAGGTAGTCACCTGGAATGCTTTTCCAACAGTCTTGAAGGAGTTCCCACATATGCTCAGTACTTGTTGGCTGCTTTTCCTTCACTCTGCGGTCCAACTCATCCCAAACCATCTCAACTGGGTTAAGGTCAGGTGATTGTGGAGGCCAGGTCATCTGATGCAGCACTCCATCACTCTCCTTCTTGGTCAAATAGCCCTTACACAGCCTGAAGGTGTGTTTTGAGTCATTGTCCTGTTGAAAATCAAATTTTATTGGTCACATACACAGGGTTAGCAGATGTTAATGCGATTGTAGCGAAATGCTTGTGCTTCTAGTTCCGATTGTGCAGTAATATCTAACAAATAATCTAACAATTTCACAACAACTACCTTATACACAAAAGTGTAAAGGAATGAATAAGAATATGTACATATAAATATATGGATGAGCGATGGCCGAACGGCATAGGCAAGATGCAGTAGATGGTATAGGGTACTGTATATACATATAAGATGAGTAATGTAGGGTATGTAAACATTATATAAAGTGGCATTGTTTAAAGTGACTAGTGATACATTTATTACATCCAATTTTTGATTATTAAAGTGACTAGAGATGACTCAGTATGTTGGCAGCAGCTACTCAATGTTAGTGATGGCAGTTTAACAGTCTAATGGCCTTGAGATAGAAGCTGTTTTTCAGTCTCTTGGTCCCAGCTTTGATGCACCTGTACTGACCTCGCCTTCTGGATGACAGCGGGGTGAACAGGCAGTGGCTCGGGTGGTTGTTGTCCTTGATTATCTTTTTGGCCTTCCTGTGACATCGGGTGGTGTAGGTGTCCTGGAGGGCAGGTAGTTTGCCCCCGGTGATGCGTTGTGCAGACCTCACTACACTCTGGAGAGCCTTACGGTTGTGGGTGGAGTAGTTGCCGTACCAGGCGGTGATACAGCCTGACAGGATGCTCTCGATTGTGCATCTGTAAAAGTTTGTGAGGGTTTTAGGTGACAAGCCAAATTTCTTCAGCCTCCTGAGGTTAAAGAGGCGCTGTTGCGCCTTCTTCACCACGCTGTCTGTGTGGGTGAACCATTTCAGTTTGTCCGTGATGTGTATGCCGAGGAACTTAAAACTTTCCACCTTCTCCACTACTGTCCCGTCGATGTGGATAGGGGGGTGCTCCCTCTGCTGTTTCCTAAAGTCCACGATCATCTCCTTTGTTTTGTTGGCGTTGAGTGTGAGGTTATTTTCCTGACACCACACTCCGAGGGCCCTCACCTCCTCCCTGTAGGCCGTCTCGTCGTTGTTGGTAATCAAGCCTACCACTGTAGTGTCGTTTGCAAACTTGATGATTGAGTTGGAGGCGTGCATGGCCACGCAGTCATGGGTGAACAGGGAGTACAGGAGAGGGCTGAGAACGCACCCTTGTGGGGCCGCAGTGTTGAGGATCAGCGGGGTGGAGATGTTGTTTCCTACCCTCACCACCTGGGGGCGGCCCGTCAGAAGGGCGGAGTCGAGACCCAGGGTCTCGAGCTTAATGACGAGTTTGGAGGGTACTATGGTGTTAAATGCTGAGCTGTAATCGATGAACCTCATTCTTACATAGGTATTCCTCTTGTCCAGATGGGTTAGGGCAGTGTGATTGCGATTGCGTCGTCTGTGGACCTATTGGGGCGGTAAGCAAATTCGAGTGGGTCTAGGGTGTCCGGTAGGGTGGAGTTGATATTATGATCCTTGACTAGTCTCTCAAAGCACTTCATGATGACGGAAGTGAGTGCTATGGGGCGTAGTAGTTTAGCTCAGTTACCTTAGCTCAATTACCTTAGCTTTCTTGGTAATATGAACAATGGTGGCCCTCTTGAAGCATGTGGGAACAGCAGACTGGGATAGGGATTGATTGAATATGTCCGTAAACACACCAGCCAGCTGGTCTGCGCATGCTCTGAGGACGCGGCGAGGGATGCCGTCTGGGCTGGCAGCCTTGCAAGGGTTTTTTACATACGTTGGCTGCGGTGAAGGAGAGCCCGCAGGTTTTGGTAGTGGGCCATGTCAGTGGCACTGTATTGTCCTCAAAGCGAGCAAAGAAGTTGTTTAGTTTGTCTGGGAGCAAGACGTTGGTGTCCGCAACGGGGCTGGTTTTCTTTTTGTAATCCGTGATTGACTGTAGACCCTGCCACATACGTCTCGTGTCTGTGCCGTTGAATTGCGACTCTACTTTGTCTCTATACTGACGCGTAGGTTGTTTGATTGCGTTGCGGAGGGAATAGCTACACTGTTTTGTATTCGGTCCTGTTTCCAGTCGCCTTGCCATGATTAAAAGCAGTGGTTCGCGCTTTCAGTTTTGCACGAATGCTACCATCAATCCACAGTTTCTGGTTTGGGAAGGTTTTAATAGTCACTGTGGGTACAACATCACCAATGCACTTGCTAATAAACTCGCTCACCGAATCAGCGTATACATCAATGTTGTTGTCTGAGGCTGTCCGGAAGATATCCCAGTCCACGTGATCGAAGCAATCTTGAAGCGTGGAATCAGATTGGTCGGACCAGCGTTGAACAGACCTGAGCACGGGTGTTTCCTGTTTTAGTTTCTGGCTATAGGCTGGGAGCAACAAAATAGAGTCGAGGTCAGATTTGCCGAAAGGAGGGAGAGGGAGGGCTTTGTATGCGTCGCGGAAGTTAGAGTAGCAATGATCCAGAATTTTGCCAGCCCGGGTCGCGCATTCAATATGCTGATACAATTTAGAGAGCCTTGTTTTCAGATTAGCCTTGTTAAAATCCCCAGCTACAATAAATGCAGCCTCAGGATATGTGGTTTCCAGTTTACATAGAGTCCAATGAAGTTCTTTCAGGGCCGTCGAGGTGTCTGCTTGGGGGGGATTTACACGGCTGTGATTATAATCGAAGAGAATTCTCTTGGTAGATAATGCGGTCGGCATTTGATTGTAAGGAATTCTATGTCAGGTGAACAAAAGGACTTGAGTTCCTGTATGTTGTTATGATCACACCACGACTCGTTAATCATAAGGCATACACCCCCGCCCTTCTTCATACCAGAGAGATGTTTGTTTCTGTTGGTGCGATGAGTGAAGAAACTGGGTGCCTGTACCGAATCTGATAGGGTATCCCGAGGTCAGGCATGTTTCCGTGAAACAGAGAATGTTACAATCTCTGATGTCTCTCTAGAAGGCAACCCTTGCTCGAATTTCGTCTTCCTTGTTGTCAAGAGACTGGATATTGGCGAGTAGTATACTCGGGAGCGGTGAGCGATGTGCCTGTCTACGGAGCCTGACCAGAAGACCGCTCCGTCTGGCCCTTCTGCGGTGTTGTTGTTTTGGGTCGCCTACTGGTATCGGATCCATTGTCCTGGGTGGTGGTCCAAGCAGAGGATCCGCTTCGGGAAAGTCGTATTCCTGATCGTAATGTTGGTAAGTTGACGTTGCTCTTATATCCAATAGTTCTTCCTGGCTGTATGTAATAAGACTTAAGATTTCCTGGGGTAACAGTGTAAGAAATAATACATAAAAAACAAAACACTGCATAGTTTCCTAAGAACGCGAAGCGAGGCGACCATCTCTGTCGGCGCCATCCTACTGTAAGATAGATGATAGTCCCAATAAGCGCAAACCAGATGGGATAGCATATCGCTGCAGAATGCTGTGGTAGCCATGCTGGTTAAGTGTGCCTTGAATTCTAATTAAATTACCAGCAAAGCACTCCCACACCATCACACCTCCTCAATGCTTCACGGTGGGAACCACACATGCAGAGATAATCCGTTCACCTACTCTGTGTCTCACAAAGACAGCGGTTGGAACCTAAAATCTCACATTTGGACTCGGTCTAATGTCCATTGCTTGTGTTTCTTGGACCAAGCAAGTCTCCTCTTCTCATTTGTGTCCTTTAGTACTGGTTTCTTTTTAGCAATTCGACCATGAAGGCCTGATTCATGCAGTCTCCTCTGAACAGTTGATGTTGAGATGTCTGTTACTTGAACTCTGTGAAGCATTTATTTGGGCTGCAATCTGAGGGGCAGTTAACTCTAATGAACGTATCCAGAGGTAACTCTGGGTCTTCCTTTCCTGTGGTGGTCCTCATGAGAGCCAGTTTCATCATAGCGCTTGATGGTTTTTGCGACTCCTCTTGAAGAAACATTCTAAGTTCTTGAAATGTTCTGCATTGACTGGCCTTCATGTCTTAAGGTAATGATGGATTGTCGTTTTTCTTTGCTTATTTAAGCTGTTCTTGCCATAATATGGACTTGGTCTTTTACCAAATAGGGCTGGGTATACAGAATATAGCTGTGTTTTTCTGTGAATAGGCATTCACCTAACATAATCGTTTGGTTTGCTTTCGTCGTAAAGCCTATTTGAAATCGGACACTAGCTGGATTTACAACAAGTGTATGTTTAAAATGGTGTAAAATACATGTATGTTTGAGGAATTGTAATTATGGGATTTCTGTTGTTTTGAATTTGGCGCCCTGCAGTTTCACTGACTGTTGACGAGGTGAGACGCTACCGTCCCACATACCCTAGAGAGGTTAAATGCTATTAAATCCAAATGCATGCTTTTCAACCGTTCGCTGCCGGCATCCGCCCGCCCAACTAGCATCATTACCCTGGACGGTTCTGACCTAGAATATGTGGACAACTACAAATACCTAGGTGTCTGGCTAGACTGTAAATTCTCCTTCCAAACTCATATTAAACATCTCCAATCCTAAATCAAATCTAGAATCTGCTTTCTATTTCGCAACAAAGCCTCCTTCACTCACGCCGCCAAACCTACCCTAGTAAAACTGACTATCCTACCGATCCTCGACATCGGCGATGCCATCTAAAAAATAGCTTCCAATACGTTTTCAGTGACTGGAACGAATTGCAAAAATCGCTGAAGCTGGAGACTTATATTTCCCTCACCAACTTTAAACATCAGCTATCTGAGCAGCTAACCGATTGCTGCAGCTGTACATAGTCCATCTGTAAATAGCCCACCCAATCTACCTACCTCATCCCCATATTGTTTTTAATTTTTTTGCTCTTTTGCACACCAGTATCTCTACTTGCACATCATCATCTGCTGATTTATCACTCCAGTGTTAATCTGCTAAATTGTAATTACCTCGCTACTATGGCCTATTTATTGCCTACCTCCTCACGCCATTTGCACACACTGTATATAGACTTTCTTTTTTTCTATTGTGTTCATGACTGTACGCTTGTTTATTCCATGTGTAACTCTGTGTTGTTGTTTGTGTCGCTCTGCTTTGCTTTATCTTGGCCAGGTCGCAGTTGTAAATGAGAACTTGTTCTCAACTAGCCTTCCTGGTTAAATAAAGGTGAAATAAAAAAATCGTAAACCATCTCAATTGGGTTGAGGTTGTGTGATTGTGGAGGCCAGGTCATCTGATGCAGCACTCCATCACTGTGTGGATTTATTGAGTGACATGATCATTCCAATTTTGAGAGATACACATAACTATGAGGCGTGGCTCCAAATTGAGGCTAAAAAGTGTTTGTTATGGTGCACCACGGAAATAATTCCCCGGAACCCGAGGTAGTAGGAGCATATCACCGTTCATGCTAATCGCTAACCAGGGTAACTCTGCTAGCTGTCCTGTAACACGTTATACACTGTACACTAATGTCTTCAAATAGAAAAAGTAAACACGCCATCAAAGGCAGTTGATAATGTATGTTGTGGTTGTGCAGAACACTATCCCAGTAAAAATTACAAGCAGTCTTTTCCGTATCAATGGCAGTGGTGCAGAACAATAGGCACAAGCACTGTTTCTATGGGCACAAGGACTGTTCATGACAAACTGTTCACACCTCTCTTGTGTGTGGAGAGAAGATTTTGCATGTTTTAAATCTTATTTCCTGCAATTCTACACATTTTGTCATGGGTTGCAGAGAAAATGTAGCCGTTTTAAAGCTCATTTTCTTGCCATGTCTAATGTGTATTCATGTGATTTTTGAGTGACTCAAACATTACAACAAAATTTATGGGCTAAAAAAACATTAGCTGAAATGGGCTAATTGATCTGGACATTTCTGACAAGTTATAAATAGCTCTCTAAGGTATGCAATGACTGACATGAGAGGAAAACTTGCTGCACTACCCAAATTCTACTATTACAACTTTCAAGAGTATGTTGAAAGCCGGACTGAGTTCCTAAACATTTTTATAATAATACTATTTTTCAGGGGGGTGGGGAAACACAAAAACAATACTGGCCCCCAGATGCAGTACACTTAGATGGAGGTTCTAAGGGTTGCGCTAGATGGCGATGGACTGAGAGATCAGCCAATTAAAACCAGCGGATGTTTCGTCTGCTCCTGCCATAGGCTTCCAGTCAAGTCCCGTTCTGAGGCGCTCGGAAACCAGACATCTCAACAGAGAGAACCGGCTGGTGGGCGAGATTATCAAAGAAATGACCACCAAAAAGTTCTCTAATCTAATTCTTACTGAATTGATCACTGATCAGCTGTATTGATGTTTAAATACTTCTAAAGATATGGCCTAAATGAATCAGAATAAACTGACCAACACAATCAACACTGATCTAATCAGTTGTTTGTTTTCCATCTCAGGGCATCACATATGACCACGTGGAGATGAATCTCTATCTGAATGGGAAGAATATGCACTGTCCAGCTTCAGGGATCAGAGGCACCGTGTTCCCGGTGGTTTATGGTGAGTGAGTGAGTGAGTGAGTGAGTGAGTGAGTGAGTGAGTGAGTGAGTGAGTGAGTGAGTGAGTGAGTGAGTGAGTGAGTGAGTGAGTGAGTGAGTGAGTGAGTGAGTGAGTGAGTGAGTGTGTGTGTGTGTGTGTACACTGCTGCATGCACAGGGACAGACTTTCCTTCTCAGGAGGGAAGACCACCAATACCAAACATAAATAAACAATTTTATTTTATGAATGTTTCTCTTAACTTTTATTTACATTATATATAGTAACCCATGCTCTACCTTTTAATTCCCAGTGGGGAAAAAACAGGCTCAAATGCCTAGTAAATCTGCCACAAAATTGTCTTTATGGTTGTGGTATTTTTCTGCAACAAGAGGGCAGTTCGTACAAAGCTGAAACTGACATCCTTCTTTTTTGTTGGAAGCATATGATGTAAAAGCAATTGAACACTACTAGTTGTTGTTGTTGTAGTCAGTGAGTTATGCATGCGAAAGTACCCTCATGAAACACTGACTGAACCAATGTTGATTTGATCTCTCCTCTGTTCTAGTGGATGACAGCGCCATCTTAGACTGCCAGTTCAGTGACTTCTACCATACGGCACCGCAAGGCTTCGAGAAAATTCTGTTTGAGCAGCAGATCTTCTGAGCATCACCTCCGTATACCTCCAGACCTTTATACATACACACGCACACAACCCTCAGCTAAAAGTGCTCCTTTTTGGTCTGCAGAAATCTGTGACCTCTTCGTTCCGTCTGGTTTGAGTATCCCTTTGTGTGAATGTGTGTGTGTTATGTTGCGTCCTGGTTACTCTCTGCTTTAATGCTGTTCTGGGTCAATGTGGGTAGTTTAGCTCTTGTTTGATGCCAACATTGGAGCAGTAAGAAAACAGATCCCCAGACAGCAGTGAATGGCATAGAGTAGACAAAGTGTGGTGTGCATTTGCAACTGAAAGACAGTCAAGTCAGTCAATATTTATTTTATTCAGTTATAATCATCCTGCATTGCCTCAATCTTTTATGGTTGCTGCTTCTTTCAGAAAAGAGAGTTTAAACAATGTATAGGTGTTTTCTTATTTATATTTATTTGTTAAAAGCTGACACTAATGTTCAATGTTTTGTTTCCCTGATAATTTACTTCTAATTCTAGATTTAATTATATGTATTTTGATTTGTTATTTTGATTATGATCTGTCTTTAAAAGTAATTTGTCACGGCTCTGATTGGCATTCCAAATGTCAGCAATCTGGCGAAGCTCTGCTCATTGGCTGTATTCGGGGATGTGACATTTTCCGACCCTACTGTATTTCACCGGTCAGATAAATCCTCCTTTGAAGCGTGAAAACGGTCTTAAATGTTAAACGCTTATTTTTGTTTGCACTAATGAGATGTATGTTGAATATTAAACCAAATACAATAAAGAAACTTGTCTCTGAAAGCATATCCTCTTTTGGGACTACTTTCTTTAATATACCGCAAATGTCTAGCAACCCAAAGGTTGCGCGTTCGAATCTCATCATGGAGATATTTAGCTACTATATAACTACTTTGCATGTTAGCTAACCCTTCCCCTAACCTAAACTAAACCCTTTAACCTAACTCATAACCCTTACCCCTAGCCTAGCTAACGTTAGCCACAAATTGGAATTTGTAATATACACTACCGTTCAAAAGTTTGGGGTCACTTAGAAATGTCCTTGTTTTTGAAAGAAAAGCAAAAACAATTGCCGATTTAAAATAACATAAAATTGATCAGAAATGCAGTGTAGACATTGTTAATGTTGTAAATGACTATTGTAGCTGGATACGGCAGTTTATTTAAATTTTAATTGAATATCTACATAGGCCCATTATCAGCAACCATCACTCCTGTGTTCCAATGGCACGTTGTGTTTGATAATCCAAGTTTATAATTTTAAAAGGCTAATTGATCATTAGAAAATCCTTTTGCGATTATGTTAGCACAGCTGAAACTGTTGTTCTGATTAAAGAAGCAATAAAACTGGCCTTTAGACTAGTTGAGTATCTGGAAAATCAGCATTTGTGGGTGCGATTACAGGCTCAACATGGTGAAACTTGTCAGTCTATTCTCATTCTGAGAAATGAAGGCTATTCCATGCGAGAAATCGCCAAGAATACTGAAGATCTCGTACAACGCTGTGTACTACTCCCTTCACAGAACAGCGCAAACTGGCTCTAATCAGAATAGAAAGAGGACTGGGAGGCCATGGTGCACAACTGAGCAAGACGACAAGTACATTAGTGTCTAGTTTGAGAAACAGACGCCTCACTAGTCCTCAACTGGCAGCTTCATTAAATAGTATCCGCAAAACATCAGTCTCAACGTCAACAGTGAAGAGGCGACTCCGGGATGCTGGCCTTCTAGGAAGAGATACTCTGTCCAGTGTCTGTGTTATTTTGCCCATCTTAATCTTTTCTTTTTATTGGCCAGTCTGAGATATGGCTTTTTCTTGGCAACTCTGCCTAGAAGGACAGCATCCCGGAGTCGAAACTCAGTTTTTTACAATTCCTGACATTTAAACAGAGTAAACATTCCCTGTCTTAGGTCAGTTAGGATCACCACTTTATTTTAAGAATGTGAAATGTCAGAATAATAGTAGAGAGAATGATTTATTTCAGCTTTTATTTCTTTCATCACATTCCCAGTGGGTCAGAAGTTTACATACACTCAATTAGTATTTGGTAGCGTTCCCTTTAAATTGTTTAACTTGGGTCAAACGTTTCGGGTAGACTTCCACAAGCTTCCCACAATAAGTTGGGTGAATTTTAGCCCATTCTTCCTGGCAAAGCTGGTGTGACTGAGTCAGGTTTGTAGGCCTCCTTGCTCACACACACTTTTTCAGTTCTGCCCACAAATTTTCTATGGGATGAGGTCAGGGTTTTGTGATGGCCACTCCAATACCTTGACTTTGAGATCCTTAAGCCAGTTTCCACAACTTTGGAAGTATGCTTGGGGTCATTGTCCATTTGGAAGACCCATTTGTGACCAAGCTTTAACTTCCCGACTGATGTCTTGAGATGTTGCTTCAATATATCCACATAATTTTCCTCTCTCATGATGCCATCCATTTTGTGAAGTGCACCAGTCCCTCCTGCAGCAAAGCACCCCCACAACATGATGCTGCCACCCCTGTGCTTCACGGTTGGGATGGTGTTCTTCGGCTTGCAAGCGTCCCCCTTTTTCCTCCAAACATAATGATGGTCATTATGGCCAAACACTTCTATTTTTGTTTCATCAGACCAGATTACATTTCTCCAAAAAGTACAATCTTTGTCCCCATGTGCAGTTGCAAACCGGAGTCTGGCTTTTTTATGGCGTTTTTGGAGCAGTGGCTTCTTCCTTGCTGAGCGGCCTTTCAGGTTATGTCGATATATGACTCGTTTTACTGTGGATATAGATACTTTTGTACCTGTTTCCTCCAGCATCTTCACAAGGTCCTTTGCTGTTGTTCTGGGATTGATTTGCACTTTTCGCACCAAAGTACGTTCATCTCTAGGAGACAGAACGCATCTCCTTCCTGAGCCATATGACGGCTGCGTGGTCCATGGTGTTTATACCTGCGTACGATTGTTTGTACAGATGATCGTGGTACCTTCAGGCGTTTGGAAATTGCTCCCAAGGATGAACCAGACTTGTTAATGTCTACTTTTTTTTCTTCTGAGGTCTTGGCTGATTTCTTTTGATTTTCCCATGATGTCAAGCAAAGAGGCACTGAGTTTGAAGGTAGGCCTTGAAATACATCCACAGGTACACCTCCAATTGACTCAAATTATGTCAATTAGCCTATCAGAAGCTTCTAAAGCCATGACATCATTTTCGGGAATTTTCCACGCTGTTTAAAGGCACAGTCAACTTAGTGTATCAACTTCTGACTCACTGGAATTGTGAAATAATCTGTCTGTAAACAATTGTTGGAAAAATTACTTGTGTCATGCACAAAGTAGATGTCCTGACCGGCTTGCCAAAACTATAGTTTGTTAACAAGAAATTTGTGGACCGGTTGAAAAACAAGTTTTAATGACTCCAACCTAAGTGTATGTAAACTTCCGACTTCAACTGTGCTTGTCCTCTTGCTCAGTTGTGCACGGGGGCCTCCCATTCCTTTTTCTATTCTGGTTAGAGCCAGTTTTCATTGTTCTGTGAAGGGAGTAGTACACAGCGTTGTATGAGATCTTCAGTTTATTGGTAATTTTTTGCATGGAATAGCCTTCATTTCTCAGAACAAGAATAGACTGACGAGTTTCAGAAGAAACGTCTTTGTTTCTGGCCATTTTGAACCTGCAATCGAACCCACAAATGCTGATGCCTCAGATACTCAACTAGTCTAAAGAAGGACAGTTTTATTGCTTCTTTAATCAGAACAACAGTTTTTAGCTGTGCTAACATAATTGCAAAAGGGTTTTCTAATGATCAATTAGCCGTTTAAAATGATAAACTTGGATTAGCTAACACAATGTGCCATTGGAACACAGGAGTGATGGTTGCTGATAATAGGCCTCTGTACACCTATGTCGATATTCCATAATAAATCTGCCGTTTCCAGCTACAATAGTCATTTACAACATTAACAATGTCTACACTGTATTTCTGATCAATTTTATGTTATTTTAATGGACAAAAAATGTGCTTTTCTTTCAAAAACAAGAACATTTTGAAGTGACCCCAAACTTTTGAACGGTAGTGTATATGTTTAGGAAATGTGTAACTATTGTACAAATTGCAATTCGTAACATATACAAAATGGATGATGTACATCCACAAATTAATACATACCATACGAATCGTAACACATCATATTCATTTGAGTGTCCCGGATTTATTTTTCACTATGTTACGTATACCCCAGAGCCCAAGTTGCAGCTACATATCATAGACTCTAGACAAATATCTTGTATTGTTTCCCCTTTTTGACAATTTGATGTGAACAGTAAGCACACAAACACTTCACAGGCCTCTCTCTTAGTGCACTAGCTGTGTCATTAACAATATCACTATGTAGTGAATGGGTCAAAATCCTGATGGGAAAAATGTAATTGGTTAGGCCATGGTACATGAGTGGCTGTAAGGTGTATGCAGATTTTCAAAATTGTAATGATTTAACCCTTTAGACCCCAATAGAATTCTAGAGTGCTGCTGTAGATTACTGAACACTTTCAAGATAAAGATAATTTTGTCACACATTTCAAACAGACATAGTTCAACAACAAAGAACAAATGACAATTACAAATTACTTTTAAAGAGCACAACCTATTATTTAATATGACACCAGATTCATGTCAACAGGAATAACAGTAATGTTGTCTTCCATTGTGTAAAGACACTCACTTTCAAAAAACAATTAGCACGCAACACAACACCCTAGAGTATTTAAATTGTAGTACATTTGACAAAATTACTCACTCAAAATGTACCAAGTACAATATATTATAATATATTAATATATTATATAATATATTATAAAAATATATAAATAAATGAAATATCCAAAATGTGACAATGTTCAGAAAGTGTTTCAAAACCCACACAAAGTAGGCTATTTGATTGACAATGATTCTTACTTTTGTAACAATGTAAAAATGCAAACAACTATTCAGAGACTATTTAAAAGTGTAGGTAACCTCTCTCAATAAGATTTAGTACAGACCAGGTCTGACACAAAATGTTGAAATAGTAGTCTACTTTGTCAACAATTCAGTGAATAAAACAAGTATTAGATAGAGACAGATAAAGAGAGAAGATACAAAACACAACAACTGTTCAGAGACAATACAAGATTTGTAGGAGGAATTGTCTGTAGAGCTCAGAGTCAGGATTGGCACAGATCTGGGGAAGGGTACCAAAAAATGTCTGCAGCATTGAAGGTCCCACAGAACACAGTGGCCTCCATCATTCTTAAATGGAAGAAGATTGGAACCACCAAGACTCTTCCTAGAGCTGGCCGCCCGGCCAAACTGAGCAATCGGGGGAGAAGGGCCATGGTAAGGGAGGTGACCAAGAAGCCGATGGTCACTCTGACAGAGCTCCAGAGTTGCTCTGTGGAGATGGGAGAACCTTCCAGAAGGACAACCATCTCTGCAGCACTCCACCAATCAGGCCTTTATGGTCGAGTGGCAAGACAAAAGACCCTCCTCAGTAAAAGGCACATGACAGCCCACTTGGAGTTTGCCCAAAAACACCTAAAGACTCTCAGACCACGAGAAACAAGGTTCTCTGGTCTGATGAAACCAAGATTGAAACTCTTTGGCCTGAATGCCAAGCGTCGTGTCTGCAGGAATCCTGGCACCATCCCAACGGTGAAGCGTGGTGGTGGCAGCATCATGCTGTGGGGATGTTTTTCAGTGGCAGGGACTGGGAGACTAGTCAGGATCGAGGGAAAGATGAACGGAGCAAAGTACAGAGAGATCCTTGATGAAAACCTGCTCCAGAGCGCTCAGGACCTCAGACTGGGGCAAAGGTTTACCTTCCAACAGGACAACAACCCTAAGCAAACAACAAAGACAATGCAGGAGTCTCTGAATGTCCTTGAGTGGCACAACCAGAGCCCGGACTTGAGGCCGATCGACCTTCTCTGGAGAGACCTCAAAATAGCTGTGCAGAGGAGCTCCCCAGCAAACCTGACAGAGCTTGAGAGAATCTGCAGAGAACAATGGGAGAAACTCCCAAAATACAGGTGTGCCAAGTTTATAGCATCATACCCAAGAAGACTTGAGGCTGTAATTGCTGCCAAAGGTGCTACAACAAAGTACCGAGTAAAGGGTCTGAATACTTATGTAAATGTGATATTTTTTTTTTTTTGTAATTCATTTGTAAACATTTCTAAAAACCTGTTTTTGCTTTGTCATATGTGGTATTGTGTGTATATTGGTGAGGGAAAAAACTATTTAATCCATTTTAGAATAAGACGGTAATGTAATAACATGTGGAAGAAGTAAAGGGGTCTGAATATTTCCCGAAAGCACTCTAAGTGTAGGGCTAGTTCGTGGTGCATATTTTAAATTGTCCCCTTTAAAAAATTGTATCACAAAATGTAACGTGATTAACCACACATACCGCACCGGAGAAGTATCGTGACGAACGATCTCTATGTTGGTGATGCTTTTGCCGCGTTCAAATTCTAGTCGGAACTAGGAAACTCGGATATTTCCGACTTGCAATTTCGTTGAACGCGACACGTGTATAAGTACAACCAGGGAGCATGTCGGACATTTCCGAGTTTCCTAGTTCCGACTGGCACGTCAACATAGCATCTGTCTCTGTGCGAAGTCAGGGAGTCCATCAAAAATAGGACAACCGGTCTCCGAGCTCCTCCCTCTCTGCTACCGTAGCCGCCCACTCCCTGTACTCCGCCGCGTAGTTGCTCTGTCTTTCACTGGAGATCACGAACGCCGGAGTACTCTTTACCAGCAAACAGCCATGGCAGAAAACGCCGGCTTGGATAACCACCGTATCAAGAGCTTCAAAAACAAGGGACGCGATGTCGAGGTAGGAGTGCATTTCGATAGGGTGGTTTAGACAATGATACGTGTAGGATTTTATTTTAAGACACCGGCTATCTTCCCCGGCCTTGTCTGCCAGTCTTTTGATGAAGCCTGGCTAGTCAACTAAGTTAGCTAGCTATTCGCCGCCAGCCTGCTGTTGTGTGCTGAGTTTATCCGGAATATCCTCCGTTTATTCGTCATCATAACGAACGGGCGTGGTTTACGGCCCTTATTCTCCATCAAATAGTTTGAAATGTCAGCCGGTTTCACCGACAACGAAAAGCTCTAGCCTAGGTAACTAATGTTAGCTGATTAACGTTACCTAACTAAGCTATCGTACCACCGGTTTTGAAAGCAAACTCACGTTAGAGTTGACAGTCCAACTAGCATAAGCCAGAGTAGGTAGAGTATATGTCGATAACTAGCTAATCTAGCTGGTTTGGCTATCTATTAGCTAATTAGACCCCCTTGATAACTTGTCTTTTTTGCTAGCACCTATATCCAACCATAATTAGACCGATGATTCCGACCCTACAGTTACGCTTGTTTACATTGACCTACACTGGGGTCGGAACGCCATCAGGGACACACGGCCTAGCAGGTGTGAGATATGGGTCGGAAAACGTACCTCAATGTAGGGAATGGGATATACCACTGTACTCCACATTTTCCTTGATCGAAAATGATACATGGAGAAGATTGAAATACTGCACATTTTTCCAGAAAACTCCCATTTCCGTCCTCATTGTCATAGCAGTAGCCACAGCAACCATTTTGGAATGGCAGCGTCAGCCAATCAGCTCCTTTGTTGTTCAATGCCATGTGCCATTCCATAATGGCTGCTGTGGTTACTGCTAGCTACCATGAGGATGAAATGGGCAGCTTTTCGGAAAAACCAGCAGTTTTTTCAATCTTTTCGATGTATCAGTTTGGGTAAAGGTAAAATGTACAGTGGTATATCCCATCCCTGCATTGACGTACATTTTATATTTTGCGCCTGCTCTGCTGTGTCTTAATATAACCTTGATGACTTTCCGATCCCAGTGCAGCTCAGTGTAAACAAGAGGATCAACAGCACAGTCAACTGGTGCAGTACATTAAAATATAATATAAAATATAAAAATTCAACATTCTGGCTTCTAAAGCTTGTGACAGTAAATTTTCCAAACAAATGTATGGCATTAATCTGAGGTGTCAGGCAAGGTCAGAATCATCCTGCCGTAATGAACTGTGAACTAGCAAGCTAGCCAGCTAAAATTGTCATTTGAATAACGGCCTGTGCAGAAAATATTCTTATGTAGCTAGCTAACTAGGTGATGATGTTGTTAATTGCCTGAATCTGTTTACTTGCCGCTTCCACCATCAATAGCTTGTTATCTGTATTGTTCTGTGTCTCGTGGCTGAGTAGTCATCATCACGAAAGCTGTCATTGTTTTCAGCCGATGCTAGTAGTGGTATTATTAAAAACTATGGCATGCTGACCTCATGCATTCATAGTGGTTAGCCGTGCCATCTTCGACAATAACACACACATTTCTGTCTTTACAGAGTTGTACAAATAGTTATATTTGGGATACCCCCACTGTATGAATGAATGGGTTTTCTGAGTAATTGTTGAATTAGAGTTGATTGTCTTTGGGAGCCATCTAAAACCATGGGAAGTGGACCAGTCTCATAGGTTGTTGTTTTGAAGCTTAGAGCCAACGTGACAAACACATGGCTACTATGACAGACATGGCCACGTGCACCACTGGGGCTATTTCGGGCATCCTGGAGGTCTGGCTTGGGTTCTCACTGGAGGTACAACCCGATCTGTGGCCCTCTAGAGGGGCCAGGAGGTAGAAGAAGCCCCTAATCAGCACTGATCTACGACCTGGTAGTTATGTGTTCCTGCAATGGTTTTTAGGATTAGTCAAGAAATGCATCATCCTCCCCCCTTCAGAATTTAAAGTGTTTCTGCTAGATTTTACAAATAGGCTACTGAGTATGAATACTGTAGCTATCGTTATATGAATGGTAGTCTGGGTGTTTCTGCTCTGGCCAAAGTGCCGTTGTCTTGGCAAGGACACAACGTAGCTTAGTTGAATACAGAAACAGTCTGGCACCCACTCTATAGTACGTCAGTATGGTGAGTACTGGGAAAATCAATCATTGTGGTTTGATCTAGGTTGAACTTGCTCATAACCACAGATCTAGGATGAGGTTACCTAATCCTGACCTTAACCACTAGGATGATCTGAAACTGCACCAGCAGAAGGGACTGCTTTGACCAATTCCTCTGTTCAACAGTCTCTCGATGAACAGCCTTATAGGATATCATGTGAGATGCAGCTCAGCTTATGGTTGAGCCATGAGCATTACTTATCAGATATCTGTTTTTCTCTGTAAATTCTAACGTGTTTGAACTTGCTCAGTCAGTGTTCTGTGCCTTAATGTTCACCCCAGTATACCATATCCAGGAGTAACACTCACTGTTGGCTCAGGACACTGCTCACCGGTCAAGCTATATTTAGACTACAGCCTAATATATGTACAGTGCCTTCAGAAAGTATTCATACCCCTTGACTTATTACGCATTTTGTGTTACAGCCTGAATTAAAAAGGGATTAAATATATATTTTTCTCACCCATCTACACACAATACCTCATGACGACAAAGTGAAAACATTTTTGAAAACATTTAACTAGGCCACTCAGGAACATTCAATGTCATCTTGGTAATCAACTCCAATGTATATTTGGCTTTGTGTTTTAGGTTATTGTCCTGCTGAAAGGTGAATTTGTCTCCTTGTGTCTGTTGGAAAGCGGACTGAACCAGGTTTTCCTCTAGGATTTTGCCTGTGCTTAGCTCTATTCTGTTTCTTTCCATTCTAAACTCCCTAGTCCTTGCCGACGACAAGCCTACCCATAACATGATGCAGCCACCACCATACTTGAGAATATGAAGCATGGTACTCAGTTACGTGTTGTTGGATTTGCCCCAAACATAACGCTTTGTATTAGTACATAAAGTGAATTTCTTTGCCACATTTTTTTGCAGTTTTACTTTAGTGCCTTATTGCAAACAAGATGCATGCTTTGGAATATTTTTATTCTGTACAGGGTTCCTTTTCACTGTCATTTATGTTAGTATTGTGGAGTAACTACAGTACATTCGGAAAGTATTCAGACCCCTAGACTTTTCCCACATTCTGTTACATTACAGCCTTATTCTAAAATTGAATATAAAAATGTTCATCAATCTACACCCAATAACCCATAATGAGAAAGCAAAAACATATATATTTTTATTTTTAGACATTTCTGCAAATGTATTAGAATTAAAAAAAAAACTGAAATATGACATTTTACACATTCAGACCCTTTACTCAGTACTTTGTTGAAACACCTTTGGCAGCAATTACAGCCTTGAGTCTTCTTGCGTATGATTCTACAAGCTTGGCACACCTGTATTTGGGGAGTTTCTCCCATTTGTTCTCTGCAGATCTACTCAAGCTCTGTCAGGTTGCTGCACAGCTATTTTCAGGTCTCCAGAGATGTTAGATTGGGTTCAAGTCCGGGCTCTGGCTGGGCCACTCAAGGACATTCAGAGACTTGTCCCGAAGCCACTCCTGCGTTGTCTTGGCTGTGTGCTTAGGGTCGTTGTCCTGTTGAAGGTGAACCTTCACCCCAGTATGAGGTCCTGAGCGTTCTGGAGAAGGTTTTCTCTTGTCATCTTCCCTTCGATCCTGACTAGTCTCCCAGTCCCTGCCGCTGAAAACATCCCCACAGCATGATGCTGCCATGACCATGTTTCATTGTTGGGTTGGTGCCAGGTTTCCTCCAGATGTGACGCTTGGCATTCAAGCCAAAGAGTTCAATCTTGGTTTCATCAAACCAGAGAATCTCGTTTCTTGTGGTCTGAGAGTCTTTTTGGCAAACATTAAGTGGGCTGTCAGGTGCCTTTTTTTACTGAGGAGTGGCTTCCGCCTGGCCACTCTACCATAAAGGCCTGATTGGTGGAGTGCTGCAGAGATTGTTGTCCTTCTGGAAGATTCTCCACAAAGGAACTCTGGAGCTCTGTCAGAGTGACCATTGGGTTCTTGTTCACCTCCCTGACCAAGACCCCTTTCCCCCGATTGCACAGTCTTGGTGGTTCCAAACTTCTTCCATTTTAAGAGTGATGGAGGGGACCTTCAATGCTGTCTCGGAGCTCTATGGACAATTCCTTCGACCTCATGGCTTGGTTTTTGCTCTTAACATGCACTGTCAACTGTGGGACCTTATATAGACAATTTACCACCGGTGGACTCCAATAAAGTTATAGAAACATCTCAAAGATGATCAATGGAAACAGGATGCACCTGAGCTCAATTTCAAGTGTCATAGCAAAGGGTCTGAATACTTATGTAAATAAGGTATTTCAGTTTAAACATTTCTAAAAACCTCTTTTTGCTTTGTCATTATGGGGTATTGTGTGTAGATTTGATGATTTAGAATAAGGCTGTAACGTAACAAAATGTGGGAAAAGTAAAGGGGCCTGAAGAATTTCCTGAATGTACTGTACAATGTTGTTGATCCGTTCTCAGTTTTCGCCTATCACAGCCATTAAACTCTGCAACTGTTTTAAAGTCAATTTTGGCCTCGTGGTGAAATCTATGAGTGGTTTCCTTCCTCTCCAGCAACTGAGTTAGGAAGGACACCTGTGTCTTTGTAGTGACTGGGTGTAGTGAAACACCATCCAAAGTGTAATTTATAACTTCACCATGCTCAAATGAATATTCAATGTTGCCTTTATTTATTTCTCCCCATCTACCGATAGGTGACCTATGCGAGGCATTGGAAAACCTCCCTGGTCTTTGTGGATGACTCAGTGTTTGAAATTCACTGCTCGGCTGAGGGACCTTACAATTATCTGTATGTGTGGGGTACAGAGATGAGGTAGTCATACAAAACCAATGTTAAACACTATTATTGCACACAGTGAGTCCATGCAACTTATGGGACTTGTTAAGCACATTTTTACTTCTGAACTTATTTAGGCTTGCCATAACAAAGGGGTTGAATACTTGATTCAAGACATTTCAGCTTTTCATTTCAAGTGAATTTGTAAATAAAAATCTAAATTCAGGCTGTAACACATGTGGAAATGTCAAGGGGTGTGAATACTTTCTGAAGGCCTGTATCTGTTAATCATGGTCTTCAATCTGAATCAGGTGTGTTAGTGCTTGGCTATAACAAAAGCCTGCACAGACCCACACTTGCCCTCTGCTGATCTAGGTGAGACAGGTGCTCTGAGAGAGACAGGTGCTTTGGCTGGGTCAATGTTTGGTTGTTAGAGAAAGGAGGGGTCTCCCTCTGGTTCTCTGCTCCTCAGCCTCCCCAGACAGGGTCAAGACCAGACCAAGGCTGGGATGATGTGACTGGCCCACGTGACGTAAGGGGCTATTTAGGATGGCAATATGAACCGCAGCACACAGTCACAAGATCTGAGACCAGCTCACAGTCATGAGTGTACTAAGAACACATTACCATTACACAAACACACATTGATTAACCTGAACCATTACGATATCAAGTGGTGTGTGTAACTTATGCTTTTAGCCTATTGCTTACACATTTTACCCCTCAATTCCTATGTTCTGACCTATACCTATATTACTTTCTAGTATCTCTTCATGCTGCTTCCAAAAGCAATTTGTGCCATTAAGAAGTCCAGAGAGGGATGTTATGTTTTTAAAATGTGTTATCAATGAATTATCGTGTCTGTCTCATATTGCTCCCTGTGTGTTTGTGTTCCAGACTATGAGAAGACATCGAAATGACGTGACAGTCGAGCTGAGGAAGGTGAGAGAAGAAGCCTAATTTTATATTTTGGTGATGCACAATTTGTAGGCGTACTTCCACGGCTCCCTATATTAATATTGACCTCCCTGCTTACCACACACACACACAGATCTATAGACGGGCTGTTCCTTTCTCACCCTGTGTCTTGCCCCAGACACAGACTTGGTATTCGTCTCAATCCATCCAGAATTATTCCTCTATGGGGGCACTAACCCCAATTTGACCCCCTCATTTTCTGACCATGACCCAAACATGATATTTCACCTCTCTGGATTGGCCTCTGATCCCTGTAAACTGCCTACTCCTCTTTTTCCATAACCGTAAACTAAGTAGTTAGGTTTCTTTGTTTTGCCCACTGCGGTGATTTGCTGCAGGTAGAAATTGCCTTTGTCATTCAGCTGCTCCCTCTAGGCTTGGGCAGTATCCAGATTGTCACACTGACCTTGTGCCGTACCGGTATATTTGGTTATAACTGAACACAAAGGGCGCAATTTTCAACCCCCACTGAGCCTTTTTAATTTGCATGTTAGCAGTGCTAACAAGTACATGTAAAATCCCATTGAAAATGCTAACGAGCGCTTTGCAAACATTTTATACAGTCTCTGACCTAAACTATTTTCAGGACAGACATCCCAGCTCATCCCAGTTATACAAGTAACAAAAGAATGCTACCCAGTTTGCTGCACGCACAAAACAAATATTAGACAGCAAGGCTCTTGATCCAGGAGGGGGTTCTCTGCTGTTACCAGCAAGCAAAGCTTGATTTTGGAAGAAGCTAACCACTTAGCTAGATAGCTAACTAGCTACTAAATTAGCAAACCAAATGCACAACTGTAGGGCATTTAGCACATTTTAGACAGTTAAATTAATAGTTATCAGATATCTAACTGGGCTAGTTGTGAATTCCACACTGGAACTAGATCACCTGGCTCGTGCTGCACAACAGCAAGTGAGTCACAAGGCTCCGGTCTCTCATTGTTGTGTGCTTGTAAACAAACACCACGTGAACGGGTACTACCTTTAAGCTTCATAATCAAAAATGATGTGACCGGTGAAATGAATAACGCAATCTTCTTTATCTCCTAACATATTGCACAAGTTGACTGCAGGTATTTACTTAAGTAGCTAAAAATATTCAAGTGTATTTAAAAAAAAAATGGTTTCAATGGTATTGATAAACCATCCCGTGGCTATTTCCAAATATACGGTCCATGCCTAAGTCCCTCCACATGCCCACTACCATTCGCCTTGATCTGCATACCTATGTAATGTCACTGTACTATCCAGATTTGGTGATCATTAATAACAGACAACATCATCAGGATGCTGAAACCTAGATTAGATGGCAGTCCATGGAGATTAGCAGAGATTTACAACAATATCCAGATGTAATCTATCCTGAGGTGCTCGCTGTGCTTGCCTATTTGATGTGGATGCCTAAATCGGAACCGTGTAATGGCTACAATACACCCAATTAGTATGGTTGTCATGCATTTACTTACACCTTTGTAATAGGGCTGCACAATGAATCAAAGTTGAATCGAAATTGCAATATTGACATGTGCAACACCATGAATGTAACATTCAAATATAATAAGGGTCCCCTGGGAAACTTTGACTAACACTTTGGGTCCTACCCTGTCACAACTTCTACTCTACCTGTCTTTGTCATTAGTTGTCATGCCACACAATGCCAACCATAGAATCGGAATACCAATTTTATTTTTATGATTTCAACAGTTCACCCAAGTGTTTTGATCAAAATCGCAGTCACAATTTTCTTCCCAAAAAAAACCTGTTAGATGATTTGCCCATATTGTGCAGCCCTGTGTTGTAACGAGCCAGAGACTGAAGGGTTTCTCTTCTCCTCTCCGGTGATTGGCAGGTATCCCTGTCAGTCATACATCCAACAATTCGCTGCTCTCATGTTGACTTGGTGATCTCTGACACGAGTCCCCTGGTCAGGGCTTTGAATCTTACTTCCCCCTCCCCCAACTCTTCCTCTGTAAACCCCCCTCAGGGCTTTGACACACTCCTCACTCTCCTTCCTCTTCACACGTTTTTTTTTCTTTCTCTAAGGTTAAAACAATCGCCTGTAGTCGTTGCTAAGTTACCATTGAGGAAGAGAGGGAGACATGGCTAGAAACTAGTTTAGGGCCTAATTCAGTGAGAGAGCGAAAAAGAAAGAGCCGAGTTAGTGTGCTGCCGTAGTCTGGCTCCACATTCCATTATGCCAGAGCAGAGAGCAGCACAGGGATGGTTAGTCACCAGCAGTGACGCACGGCCCAGCACTGCAGCACACACTGGAATGTAGGCCAAGGGATTCTCCTCCCTCCCTCCCTACCACTGACTCACATGCCGACCGGCTGTGTCTGTCTTTTTCACGCTCTATTCAACACCAGTATGGGTGTGTCTCACTGTGCCTGCTCCTCAACTTTCTAGGAGTGTATGCCTATGTTTTTTGTGTGTTTTAATTGGGGGTGTTTTGATTAGTGTGTCTCTATAGGGGACATCCCCCATAACAACACCGGGTTTGTACTTTGTCTCTCCGTACAGGGGACAAAGGTTCCAGAGATGACCCCAACATACACCAGTACACACACATTCTATTGATGCGAGGGCCAGCTGTTTTTCAACCTTTATCTGTCTCGCAGTCACAAAAAGTTTGCTGTAGGAGTTTGCGCTGCTACTCTGTCGCGTATTTGAGTATTCATCAATGTGTTTTATTCTCTTGTCCCTCCCCTCTCTTCCGTCAGAACAAACGAGACGAGCATCTCCTGAAGAAGAGGAATGTCCCACAGGAGGACAGTCTGGAGGACTCCGACTTCGACTCCGACTTCAAAGGGGTATGTGGGATGTCTGTGTTCCACTTTAGCGACCCATTTGCCATTGCAGTGGGATGAGAGACTTGTTCCAGATAGAGAATCTAGGCAGTACATTTCTGTCTGTTTGGACAGGGCAGGTGTGGCCATTCCTCCTGAAGAGCTACTGCCATTGGACATTGTGTCAGCTCTATACAATACATTTCTATGTATGATGTTGTAATCTAGACATGCGTCCTTAAGCCCCCCTGGTCTCTCCAATGTCCCCATGGCTTCTCTAGGGTTTGTATAATGTATCGTGCTCAAAGCCTTGTCACCCTGCTGACTGGAGCCCTGTCATTGAGCTAATGAGATGAGGAATAGGGTCTGGCCTGGCCTGGCCTGACCTGACCTAGCTGCTACCAGGTGATGTATGGTTATGATGGAGTAGCATGGCATTCTCAGCCTGTGAGCTCATTCAGCCTCAACCAGCCAGCCAACACACCAACTCGGCAGCACAGGAAACACAGCACTCTGAAAACACTGGCGTGTGGAGCGAGACCGAGAGAGACAGACTGTGTGTGTATCATTGACATGTTGACCGATCAGTGTGAAGTAGCCAGATGTTTATGTGAATTGTATCCCCTTCCCCCATGTTGCTGATGTTGTTTATCTGTAACTTGGTACTGATTTTGTCCCATCCCTTCCCCCCATTTGCAGCAAAATGTCACACTGGAGGCCATCTTACAGGTAAGGCTCAACTTTGTGTACAAACAAAGAATAGTGAGAAACTTGTATCCTTCGTTCTCCCTCCTCCTGTGAGAGTGTGATGCTGTAACTTGTTCTCTCTCTCTCTGAAGAACGCCACCAGTGATAATGCTGTGGTCCAGCTTAGTGCCGTACAGGCTGCCAGGTAAGTGTGTGTGAGATCTCTTCTCTGTTTTGAACCTCTCACCCTGTTTTGTATTCCATGATTTGAAACATAAATTTTCCTGTTTTTGTGGCTGTCAGAAAACTCCTCTCCAGTGACAGAAACCCTCCCATTGATGACTTGATAAAGTCTGGCATCCTGCCCATCTTAGTCAAATGTCTGGAGAGAGACGACAAGTGAGTCTGCTGATGCGTTAACCCAATGTCCTCCCCTGGATGGTCTCTACTAATGCACTGTTGGGACATTTTACTGGGATTACTGAAGACTGGCTAGGATACATGATGTAGTGGGGCTACTAGTGTGTGTGTGTGTGTGTGTGTGTGTGTGTGTGTGTGTGTGTGTGTGTGTGTGTGTGTGTGTGTGTGTGTGTGTGTGCGTGCATGCTTCTTTGTGTGTGTGTGTGAGGCACAGGGTGGTCCGTTGGCCCTGCCGTCCAGTGCCAATCCAAATAAAAGAGCATTCCTGTCCTCTGGATTTCCCCCATTCCCAGGACCTTGTTGTGTTCAGGGCCAAACACACACACACACACACACAAACACACACACACACACACACACAGGACCTTGTGGTCATGAAGGGGACAGACGCGCGCACACACCCAGGAGTCAGTACAGGAGGGTGCAGGTGTTGGAGGGTTACCAGAGCGATGAGCTGCGGATGCACAGCTGTCATGGCGACTGCTGCAGTCTGTCAGACAGACACTGAAATTCCTAAAGCACAGCGGGCACTGCAACCCAACACACCATTGTTTACACACACATTGTGTGTGTTTGTGTGGACTGAAGAGGAGGAAGAAGCGAGGGCAGGGTTAGGAGAAAGACACGTTCATATTCATGGAAGCCCTAGAATGATCTTTCTCACTCTCCCCCCTCCTTTCTCTCCTCCAGTCCGTCTCTTCAGTTTGAGGCAGCCTGGGCCCTGACCAACATAGCGTCTGGCACGTCACAACAGACCCAGGCTGTGGTCAAATCCAGTAAGTTCACCCTGCGGTCATTCTGCTCCGCTGTTATTCTAACTGTCTGGGCTTTGCTAATGTTTCTCTTTGTGTGTGTTAAATTGTCAATTCCTAACTGTGTTTGTACTCATGCACAGATGCTGTTCCCCTGTTCCTGCGGCTGCTCCACTCTCCCCATCACAATGTGTGTGAACAGGCCGTGTGGGCGCTAGGCAACATCATAGGTGAGTATGGCTGATACAGTTAACACATCTTTAAAGTTATGTTTGTGTGTTTCTTCTGTAATGACTAACCATGTGACCGGACCAGGAAAAACTGGTGCCCCAATGATGGCCTTTGACCTGTGATGCTCCTCCTCCAGGCGACGGGCCACAGTGCAGGGATTACGTCATCTCGTTGGGCGTGGTCAAGCCCCTGCTGTCCTTCATTAACCCCTCCATCCCCATCACCTTCCTCCGTAACGTCACCTGGGTCATTGTCAACCTCTGCCGCAACAAGGACCCACCACCCCCCATGGAAACAGTACAGGAGGTACGTGTGTGTTCTGATCAAATGCAAATAGTCAGGGTGGCCATTTGTTCAATTGTTCAGCGGTCTTATCGCTTGGGGGTAGAAGCTGTTAACTTCTTGACGCTACGGATCCCGTTACCGGGATCATTTTCCTAAACAACCACTGAATTGCAGAGCGCCAAATTCAAAAATAATACAAAAAATATTTATAATCATGGAATCACAAGTGAAATATACCAAAACACAGCTTAGGTTGTTGTTAATCTACCTATCGTGTCAGATTTTGAAAATATGCTTTACAGCGAAAGCAATCCAAGCGTTTGTGAGTGTATCAATCAATGCTAGAACAGTTAGCCTTAAATTAGCTTGGTCATGAAAGTCAGAAAAGCAATACAATTAATCGTTTACCTTTGATAATCTTCAGATGTTTGTACTCACGAGACTCCTAGTTACACAATAAATGTTATTTTTGTTCGATAAATATTAGTTTTATAACAAAAAAACGCCATTTGGGTTGCGTGTTATGTTCAGAAAACCACAGCCTTGTTCCGTTCCTGAAAGGCAGACAATTCCAAAACGTATCCGTAATGTTCGTAGTAACATGTCAAACGTTTTTTATAATCAATCCTCAGGTTGTTTTTAACATACATAATCGATAATATTTCAACCGGACGGTAACCTATTCAATAAAAGAGAGAAAGAAATTGACAAGCATCCCCTCTTGCGCGCAGGAACTAATCAAAGGACACCTGACTCGTTTTGAAAAATCTCGCTCATTTTTCAAAATAAAAGCCTGAAACTATGTCTAAAGCCTGGTCACAGCCTGAGGAAGCCATTGGAAAAGGAATCTGGTTGATACTCCTTTAAATGGAAGAGGGGCAGGCAATGAAACAGGGATAAAAATAAATTTAAAAAAGCGCTTCCGGGTTGGATTTCCTCAGGTTTTCGCCTGCAGAATCAGTTCTGTTATACTCACAGACAATATTTTGACAGTTTTGGAAACTGTGTAGTGTTTTCTATCGTAATCTGTAAATTATATGCATATTCTACGATCTGGGCCTGAGAAAAAGTCTGTTTACCTTGGGAACGTTATTTTAAAATAAATAAATAAAAAACTATTCTGGCCCCTAGCGTCAAGAAGTTAAGGAGCCTTTTGGTCCCAGACTTGGCGCTCCGGCACCGCTTGCCGCCTGTTTTGGCATCCTCTGTAGCGTCTTACGGTCGGATGCCAAGAGGTTGCCAAACCAGGCGGTGATGCTACCGGTCAGGATGCTCTCAATGGTGCAGCTGTATAACTTTTTGAGGTTCTGGGGACCCATGCCAATCTCTTCAGTCTCCTGAGGGGGGAAAAGGCATTGTCGTGCCCTCTTCACGACTGTCTTGGTGTGTTTGGACTAATAGTTTGTTGGTGTGGACACCAAGGAACTTAACTTTCCACCCGCTCGGCTACAGCCCCGTCGATGTGAATGGGGGCATGTTCGGCACTCCTTTTCCTGTAGTCCACGATCAGCTCCTTTGTCTTGACCACGTTGAGGGAGAGGTTGTTGTCCTGGCACCACACTGCCAGGTCTCTGACCTCCTCCCTATAGGCTGTCTTATTGTTATCGGTGATGAGGCCTACCAGTTGTGTTGTCAGCAAACTTAATGATGGCGTTTGAGTCGTTCTTGGCCATGCAGTCATGGGTAACCAGGGCGTACAGGAAGGGACTAAGCACCCCTGAGGGGCCCCCGTGTTGAGGATCAGTCTGGCAGATGTGTTGTTGCCTACCCTTATTACCTGGGGGTGGCACGTCAGGAAGTCCAGGAGCCAGTTGCAGAGGGAGGTGTTTAGTCTCAGGGTCCTTAGCTTAGTGATGAGCTTGGAGGGCACTATGGTGTTGAACGCTGAGCTATAGTCAATGAACAGCATTCTCACAGAGGTGTTCCTTTTTCCAGGTGGGAAAGGGGAGTGTGATTAAGATTGCGTCATCTGTCGGGGCGGTATGCGAATTGGAGTGGGTCTAGAGTTTCTGGGATGATGGTGTTGATGTGAGCCATGACCAGCCTTTCTAAGCACTTCATGGCTACTGATGTGAGTGTTACGGGCGGTAGGCATTTAGGTAATCTTTGCTTTCTTGGGCACATGGACTATGGTGGTCTGCTTGAAGCCTGCTGTATTACAGACTCGGTGAGGTTGAAAATGTCAGTGAAGACACTTGGTCCGTGCATGGTCTGAGTACACATCCTGTTAATCCATCTGGCCTTGTGAATTTTGACCTGTTTAAAGGCCTTGCTCACATCAGCTACAGAGAGCGTGATCACACAGTCGTCCGGAACAGCTGGTGCTCTCATGTACGCTTCAGTGTTGCTTACCTCGACACAAGCATAAAAGGCATTTGGCCTGTCTGGTACCCTCGTGTCACTGGGCAGCTCGCGGCTGGGTTTCCATTTGTTGTCTGTAATAGTTTTCAAGCCCTGCCACTTCTGATGAGCGTCAGAGCCGGTGTAGTAGGATTCAATCTTTGTCCTGTATTGATGCTTTGCCTGTTTGATGGTTCGTCTGAGGGCATAGCCGGATTTCTTATATAAGCGTCTGGCTCCTTGAAAGCGGCAGCTCTAGCCTTTAGCTCGGTGCGGATGTTGCCTGTAATCCATGGCTTATGTACGTACGGTCACTTATTGATGAGAACGATGACTGAGGTGGTGTACTCAATGCCATTGGATGAGTCCCGGAACATATTCCAGTCTGTGCTAGCAAAACAGTCCTGTAGCATAGCATCCACGTCATCTGACCACTTCTGTATTGAGTGAGTCACTGGTACTTCCTGTTTTAGTTTTTGCTTGTAAGCAGGAATCAGGAGGATAGAATTATGGTCAGATTTGCCAAATGGAGGGTGAGGGTGAACTTTGTATGCGTCTGTGTGGAGTAAAGGTGGTCTAGTTTTTTTTTTTTCTGGTTGCACATGTAACATGCTGGTAGAAATGAGGTGAAACGGATTTAAGTTTGCCTGCGTTAAAGTCCCAGGCAACTGGGAGCGCCGCTTCTGGATGAGCATTTTCTTGTTTGCTTATGGCCCTATACAGCTCGTTGAGTGCGGTCTTAGTGTCAGCATTGGTTTGTGGTGGTAAAAGATGGCTACGAAAAATATAGATAGTGTGATCTGCAGCTTATCATGAGATAAGCAGTACCTCGAGACATCGCGCACCAGTTGTTATCGTCTTACCGGACGTAGCTGTTCAGTCCTGCCGGTGCACGGAAAACCCAGCCAGCTCTATTATCCATGTCGTCGTTCAGCCACGACTCAGTGAAACAACATAAGATATTACCGTTTTTAATGTCCCCTTGGTAGGATAGTCTCGAACGGAGCTCATCCAGTTTATTCTCCAGTGATTGCACGTTGGCCAATAGAACAGATGGTAGAGGCGGGTTACCCACACGCCAACGAATTCTCACAAGGCACCCGGATCTGCGCCCCCTTTATTCCGTCTTTTTCTTCATACGAATGACGGGGAGAAACCGTATATCCTTCATGTCAGACTAATTAAAGAAGAAAAAATTTGGCCAGTGCGAGGTGAGTAATCGCTGTTCTGATATCCAGAAGCTCGTTTCAGTCGTAAGAGACAGTAGCAGCAACATTATGTACAAAATAAGTTACAAACGATGTGAAAAAACGCACAATTGGTTAGGAGCCCATAAAACGTCAGTCATCTCCTCCAGTGCCATTAGGTATTCCAATTTATGAGTAGAGTTATAGTGGTGCTTTCTCCAGCTAGTCAGACAAATCACATATCACTAGGGGGAATGTTTAGCTACATGACTTTACATGGCCACATTTCCAGTCTGCTTTTGACACTCCTCTCTCCACTTGTTTTTCGTCTCTTTCCCAGCTTCTCCCAGCGCTGTGTGTTCTTATATACCACACAGATATAAATGTAAGTATGAGAGCATACAGTGCCTTCAAAGTATTCACACCCTTTGATTTATTCCACATTGTGTTACAGCCTGAATTCAAAATTTATTAAATACTTAAAAGAAAAAAAATATCTCACCCATCTACACACAATACCCCATAATGACAAAGTGAAAAGTTTTGACATCTTTGCACATTTATTGAAAATGAAATGCAGAAATATATCTCATTGACATAGGTATTCAAACCCCTGAGTCAATACTTTGTAGAAGCACCTTTGGCAGCCAATACAGGTGTGTGTCTTTCTGGGTAAATCTTTTGCCCGTTTTTTTTTTTCATTTCTTTTTTAAAATTATTATTTTCAAAATTCTTCAAGCCCTGTCAAATTGGTTGTTGATCATTGCTAGACAACCATTTTCAGTTCTTGACATAGATTTTTAAGTAGATTTAGATCAAAACTGTAACTCGGCCACTCACTACCGTGTTGTTGATCCATCCTCAGTTTTCTTCTATCACAGCCATTAAACTCTGTACCTGTTTTGAAGTCACCATTGGCCTCATGGTGAAATCCCTGAGCGATTTTCCTTCCTCTCCGGCAACTGAGTTAGGAAGGACGCCTGTATCTTTGCAGTGGCTGGGTGTATTAATACACCATCCAATGTGTAATTAATAACTTCATAATGCTCAACGGGATATTCAATGTCTGCTTTTATTTTTTACCCATCTACCAATATTCTTTGCGAGGCATTGGAAAACCTCCCTGGTCTTTGTGGTTGAATATGTGTTTGAAATTCACTGCTCTACTAAGGGACCTTAAAGATAATTGTATGTGTTTGGTACGAAGATGAGGTAGTCAGGTTAAACACTATTATTGCACACGGAGTGAGTCCATGCAACTTATGTGACTTGTTAAGCAAGTTTTTACTCCTGAACTTATTTAGGCTTGCCATAACAAAGGGGTGGAATACTTATTGACTGAAGACATTTCAGCTTTTCATTTTTTATTAATTTGTAAATATTTTGAATAACTTAATTCCACTTTGACGTTATGGGGTATTATCGTGTGTAGGCCAGTGACAAATCTCAATTTAATACATTTTAAATTTAGGCTGTAACAACAAAATGTGGAAAAAGTCCAGGGGTGTGAATACTTTCTGAAAGCACTGCACATGTTTATTACAACTAAATGAACGGTTTGCCATAAGTTTGACATCATGTTAAGCCCTACCATACTCAGCTGCTTTAGTGAACAACACTTATTGGACTCCTTGGTTAACACTGTGTGTTTGTAGATCCTTGTAGACACGGTGTGGGCTCTGTCCTACCTGACAGACGGTGGGAACGAGCAGATTCAGATGGTGATAGACTCTGGTGTGGTCCCCTTCCTTGTGCCCCTGCTCAGCCACCAGGAGGTCAAAGTTCAGGTAAGGCGTCAACTGATAACATTCTGATTTTAGAAGACTGTAACAAACTTTGGTATGGTGTACTTATAAAATGCATAATTTCCTACCTCCTTCCTATCTGGAAGAAGAAAAAAACACTGATTTACTAAGATTGGATTGATAAAAGAAATAAATCTTGGCTCTAC